>NC_092149.1:7499932-7702432 GCF_045791955.1 Oncorhynchus clarkii lewisi | reverse complement strand
CCGCATAGGAAATGAAGCCCTTCAATCAAGCAGGATTGGGTGGCTGGACTATATGTGTAGACGTAACAAACAGAGCACTGAGAGTAATGATAAAGTCATACATCCATCAAACCAAGGGAAAAGTGAGTAGGGAATCTCATGGTCAGAACAATAGTATTTATGAAATGGCTGCATATCAATGTGTCCATGTTCTTGAAAAGCAGGATTATTTGATACACTCACAATTAATGAGAAAAGGGAACGGGGGAAAATCTGTCTATATATTCCAACAAACAGATATTTATTCAAGACCACAACTAATGGTGGAGGGAATCACTACATCCTGTATATATTCCACTATACAGTATATACTAAAGTATGTGGAAATCCCTTCAAATTAGTGGATGTGACTATTTCAGCCACACCTGTTGCTGACAGTTGTATAAAATCAAGCACACAGCCATGCAATCTCCATAGACAAGCATTGGCAGTAGAATGGCCTTAAGGAAGAGCTCAGTGACTTTCAACGTGGCACCGTCATACGATGCCACATTTCCAAACAAGGCAGTTCGTAAAATTTCTGCGCTGCTAGAGCTGCCCTGGTCAACTGTAAGTGCTGTTATTGTGAAGTGGAAAGGTCTAGGAGCAACAACGACTCAGGTAGGCCACACAAGCTCACAGAACGACCGAGTGCTGAAGCTCGTATAAATGGTCTGTCCTTGGTTGCAACACTCACTACCGAGTTCCAAACTGCCTCTGGAAGCAAAATCAGAACAATAACTGTTCGTCAGGAGCTTCATGAAATGGGTTTCCATAGCCGAGCAGTGGCACACAAGCTTAAGATCACCAAACACAATGCCAAGCGTTGGCTGGAGTGGTGTAAAGCTCGCCACCATTGGACTCTGGAGCAGTGAAACGCATTCTCTGGAGTGATGAATCACGCTTCACCATCTGGCAGTCCGACGAACGAATCTGGGCTTGGCGGATGCCAGGGTAACGCTACCTGCCCTAATGCATAGTACCGACTGTAAAGTTTGGTGGATGAGGAATAATGGTCTGGGGCTGTTTTTCATGGTTCGGGCTCGTCCCCTTAGTTCCATTGAAGGGAAATCTTAATGCTATGGCAAATAATGACGTTCTAGAAGATTCTGTGCTTCCAACTTTGTGGCAAAAGTTTGGGGAAGGCCATTTCCTGTTTCTGCATGGCAATGCCCCCGTGGACAAAGCGAGGTCCATATTGAAATGGTTTGTCGAGATTGATGTGGAAGAGCTTGACTGGCCTGCACAGAGCCCTGACCTCAACCTAACCGAACACCTTTAGAATGAATTGGAACGCCGACTACGAGCCAGGCCTAATCGCCCAACATCAGTGCCCGACCTCACTAATGCTTTTGTGGCTGAATAGCAGAAAGTCCCTGCAGCAACGTTCCAACATCTAGTGGAAAGACTTCCCAGAAGAGTGGAGGATGTTACAGCAGCAAAGGGGGGAACAACTCCATTTTAATGCCCATGACTTTGAAATGAGATGTTTGATGAGCAGGTGTCCACATACTTTTGGTCATGTGGTGTATTTTGTAAGATGTAAAAACCCCCTAGATGTTCCTAAGGAACAAACAAACCATGTACAGATGAAGACAGAAGTTTACATACACCTCAGCCAAATACTTTTAAACTCAGTTTTTCACAATTCCTGACATTTAATCTTAGTAAAAATTCCCTGTTTTAGGTCAGTTAGGATCACCACTTTATTTTAAGGATATGAAATGTCCGAATAATAGTAGAGAGAATGATTTATTTCAGCTTTTATTTCTTTCATCACATTCCCAGTGGGTCAGAAGTTTAAATACACTCAATTAGTATTTGGTAGTATTGCCTTTAAATAGTTTAACTTGGGTCAAAAGTTGCAGGTAGCCTTCCACAAGCTTACAACAATAAGTTGGGTGAATTTTGGCACATTCCTCCTGACAGAGCTGGTGTTATTGAGTCAGGTTTGTGGGCCTTCTTGCTCGCACACGCTTTTTCAGTTCTGACCACATATTTTCTATGGGATTGAGGTCAGGGCTTTGTGATGGCCACTCCAATACCTTGACTTTGTTGTCCTTAAGCCATTTTCGCACAACTTTGGAAATATGCTTGGGGTCATTGTCCATTTGGAAGCCCCATTTGCGACCAAGCTTTAACTTCCTGACTGATGTCTTGAGATGCTGCTTCAAAATATCCACATAATTTTCCCTACCTCATGAAGCCATCTATTTTGTGAAGTGCACCAGTCCCTCCAGCAGGAAAGCACCCCCACAACATGATGCTGCCACCACTGTGCTTCACGGTTGGGATGGTGTTCTTGCAAGCCTCACCCTTTTTTCTCCAAACATAACGATGGTCATTATGGCCAAACAGTTTCATCAGACCAGAGGACAAGCCTCCCCCTTTTTTCTCCAAACATAACGATAGTCATTATGGCCAAACAGTTTCATCAGACCAGAGGACATTTCTCCAAAAAGTATGATCTTTGTCCCCATGTGCAGTTGCAAACCATAGTCAGGCTTTTTTATGGCGGTTTTGGAGCAGTGGCTTCTTCCTTGCTGAGCGGCCTTTCAGGTTATGTCGATATAGGACTCGTTTTACTGTGGATATAGATACTTTTGTACCTGTTTCCTCCAGCATCTTCACAAGGTCCTTTGCTTTTCGCACTTTTCGCACCAAAGTCTGTTCATCTCTAGGAGACAGAACGCGAGCTCCTTCCTGAGAGGTATGACGGCTGCGTGGTCCCATGGTGTTTATACTTGCATACTATTGTTTGTACAGATGAACATGGAACCTTCAGGCGTTTGGAAATTGCTCCCAATGATGAACCATTCTTGTGGAGGTCCACAATTTTTTTCTGAGGTCTCGGCTGATTTCTTTTGCATTTCCCATGATGTCAAGCAAAGAGGCACTAAGAGGCACTAAGTTTGAAGGTAGGCCTTGAAATACATCCACAGGTACATCTCCAATTGACTCAAATTATGTCAATTAGCCTATCAGATGCTTCTAAAGCCATGACATAATTTTCAGGAATTTTCCAAGCTGTTTAAAGGCACAGTCAACTTAGTGTATCTAAACTTCTAACCCCACTGGAATTGTGATACAGTGAAATATAAGTGAAATAATCTGTCTGTAAACAATTGTTGGAAAAATGACTTGTGTCATGCACAAAGTAGATGTCCTAACCAACTTGCCAAAACTATCGTTTGTTAACAAGAAATTTGTGTTGTGGTTGAAAAATGAGTTTCAATGACTCCAACCTAAGTGTATGTAAACTTCCGACTTCAACTGTACATCTGAGAAATATCAATCTGCCTATTTATACAACTAAATTTGACCATTATAATGGCCGTGCCTCAACATAGTTATTTCCCTAATAGTGCTTACCCACTCAGCATATACATCAAATCAACGTCTTTTGCATGTTGGTTCAACATCATTTCATTGAAATGACGTGGGAAACAATGTTGACGTGGAAACAACCCCAGTGGGTTGATCCTACATGTAAGCTTTTGTTTTCTATAGAGCAATTAATATTTTTAGCATTTCTGCCTGACCATAAGAATGTCAATCACTGGCTATGATAAAACAATTTATCTATCCCTTGTTTTAGGTATTCAAAACTCTCCATTGTATTTGATATTTTATTAGAATCCGCTTTAGCTGTTGCCAAGGCAACCACTACTCTTCCTGGTGTTTAAAATATATGTAAAATACAATACATATATGTGTAAAGATCCTTGACACTGTGTACGTCTGCTACCCAACAAAGTATATATCCAAAGATATTAATACCCAAGAGGTGGATACATTTTTTCTGAATCATTTCTCAAAAGTTTGTGTTTATCTGAGTAGGAGCCAGGAACCCAATGCACCAGTGCTTTAACAATCAATACATTATTTTATGTGCAAAAAGTCTAAACTATCTATGATCTTTGACCCTTCCGTATTATGAAGGAGCTTTAAACAAATGAAAGCCACAGCAGAAAGAGAAGCCACCATGCAGCCAGTCAGTGAAATACCAATTGATAAAAGTGAAGAAGTAGCCTGAGCCGCCGCTCTGTGCTCGGCTCTCTGACGGGGAGGGCCAGTGGAAAATCTGTGCTGACCCCCTCATCCCAGCGCTCATCTATCTCTCACTACTGTCCACTGATAGATTCCCCACCGTTGATTTATGGGAGAAAAGAATGTCACAGTGGAATGGGCTTTTGATAAAATTGTTCAAGAGATTCTGGGCAATAAATCCTGATCTTTACATTCAGGTCGCGAGCTACTTTCACATTCTCCTGCCATCAATACAAGCCCGCCAGACATGACAACTAATCCATAACTTTACAATATTCTCTGGCCGTTTAGGAGAACACTAACATTTCTATTTAACACGGGAAGGAAAAAAGCAAGTCACTCTTTTATGTGTCAAACGGTATGGGTTATAGAGGGTATGGGTTATAGAGGGTATGGGGTTATAGAGGGTATGGGTTATAGAGGGTATGGGTTATAGAGGGTATGGGGTTATAGAGGGTATGGGGTTATAGAGGGTATGGGTTATAGAGGGTATGGGTTATAAAGGGTATGGGGTTATAGAGGGTGTGGGGTTATAGAGGGTATGGGGTTATAGAGGGTATGGGTTATAGAGGGTATGGGTTATAGAGGGTATGGGTTATAGAGGGTATGGGGTTATAGAGGGTATGGGTTATAGAGGGTATGGGTTATAGAGGGTATAAGTTATAGAGGGTATGGTTTATAAAGGGTATGGGTTATAGAGGGTATGGGTTATAGAGGGTATGGGGTTATAGAGGGTATGGGGTTATAGAGGGTATGGGTTATAGAGGGTATGGGGTTATAGAGGGTATGGGGTTATAGAGGGTATGGGTTATAGAGGGTATGGGTAATAGAGGGTATGAGTTATAGAGGGTATGGGTTATAAAGGGTATGGGTTATAGAGGGTATGGGTTATAGAGGGTATGGGGTTATAGAGGGTATGGGTTATAGAGGGTATGGGTTATAGAGGGTATGGGGTTATAGAGGGTATGGGTTATAGAGGGTATGGGGTTATAGAGGGTATGGGTTATAGAGGGTATGGGTTATAGAGGGTGTGGGGTTATATAGGGTATGGGGTTATAGAGGGTATGTCTGGAAGATAGAGAGCAATTGTTGTCCCTCACATTCAGACATGTATTGTGTGACCACTGCAGTATGTCATGTCAGCCAGCTATATAGGTTATAGAGGGTATGGTCTATACAGTGTCAGCCAGCTATATAGGTTATAGAGAGTATGGGTTATACAGTGTCAGCCAGCTATATAGGTTATAGAGGGTATGGGCTATACAGTGTCAGCCAGCTATATAGGTTATAGAGGGTATGGGTTATACAGTGTCAGCCAGCTATATAGTTTATAGAGGGTATGGGCTATACAGTGTCAGCCAGCTATATAGGTTATAGAGGGTATGGGCTATACAGTGTCAGTCAGCTATATAGGTTATAGAGGGTATGGGTTATACAGTGTCAGCCAGCTATATAGGTTATAGAGGGTATGGGCTATACAGTGTCAGCCAGCTATATAGGTTATAGAGGGAATGGGCTATACAGTGTCAGCCAGCTATATAGGTTATAGAGAGTATGGGTTATACATTGTCAGCCAGCTATAAAGGTTATAGAGGGTATGGGCTATACAGTGTCAGCCAGCTATATAGGTTATAGAGGGTATGGGTTATACAGTGTCAGCCAGCTATATAGGTTATAGAGGGTATGGGCTATACAGTGTCAGCCAGCTATGTAGGTTATAGAGGGTATGGGTTATACAGTGTCAGCCAGCTATATAGGTTATAGAGGGTATGGGCTATACAGTGTCAGTCAGCTATATAGGTTATAGAGGGTATGGGCTATACAGTGTCAGTCAGCTATATAGGTTATAGAGGGTATGGGTTATACAGTGTCAGCCAGCTATATAGGTTATAGAGGGTATGGGTTATACAGTGTCAGCCAGCTATATAGGTTATAGAGGGTATGGGCTATACAATGTCAGCCAGCTATATAGGTTATAGAGGGTATGGGTTATACAGTGTCAGTCAGCTATATAGGTTATAGAGGGTATGGGTTATACAGTGTCAGCCAGCTATATAGGTTATAGAGGGTATGGGTTATACAGTGTCAGCCAGCTATATAGGTTATAGAGGGTATGGGCTATACAGTGTCAGCCAGCTATATAGGTTATAGAGGGTATGGGTTATACAGTGTCAGCCAGCTATATAGGTTATAGAGGGTATGGGCTATACAGTGTCAGCCAGCTATATAGGTTATAGAGGGTATGGGTTATACAGTGTCAGCCAGCTATATAGGTTATAGAGGGTATGGGTTATACAGTGTCAGTCAGCTATACAGGTTATAGAGGGTATGGGCTATACAGTGTCAGCCAGCTATATAGGTTATAGAGGGTATGGGTTATACAGTGTCAGACAGCTCTATAGGTTATAGAGGGTATGGGTTATACAGTGTCAGCCAGCTATATAGGTTATAGAGGGTATGGGCTATACAGTGTCAGTCAACTATATAGGTTATAGAGGGTATGGGCTATACAGTGTCAGCCAGCTATATAGGTTATAGAGGGTATGGGTTATACAGTGTCAGTCAGCTATATAGGTTATAGACGGTATGGGCTATACAGTGTCAGTCAGCTATATAGGTTATAGAGGGTATGGGCTATACAGTGTCAGTCAGCTATATAGGTTATAGAGGGTATGGGCTATACAGTGTCAGCCAGCTATATAGGCTATAGAGGGTATGGGTTATACAGTGTCAGCCAGCTATATAGGTTATAGAGGGTATGGGTTATACAGTGTCAGCCAGCTATATAGGTTATAGAGGGTATGGGTTATACAGTGTCAGCCAGCTATATAGGTTATAGAGGGTATGGGTTATACAGTGTCAGCCAGCTATATAGTTTATAGAGGGTATGGGCTATACAGTGTCAGCCAGCTATATAGTTTATAGAGGGTATGGGTTATACAGTGTCAGTCAGCTATATAGGTTATAGAGGGTATGGGTTATACAGTGTCAGTCAGCTATATAGGTTATAGAGGGTATGGGTTATGCAGTGTCAGTCAGCTATATAGGTTATAGAGGGTATGGGTTATACAGTGTCATTCAGCTATATAGGTTATAGAGGGTATGGGTTATACAGTGTCAGTCAGCTATATAGGTTATAGAGGGTATGGGCTATACAGTGTCAGCCAGCTATATAGGTTATAGAGGGTATGGGTTATACAGTGTCAGCCAGCTATATAGGTTATAGAGGGTATGGGTTATACAGTGTCAGCCAGCTATATAGTTTATAGAGGGTATGGGCTATACAGTGTCAGCCAGCTATATAGGTTATAGAGGGTATGGGTTATACAGTGTCAGCCAGCTATATAGGTTATAGAGGGTATGGGCTATACAGTGTCAGTCAGCTATATAGGTTATAGAGGGTATGGGCTATACAGTGTCAGTCAGCTATATAGGTTATAGAGGGTATGGGCTATACAGTGTCAGCCAGCTATATAGGTTATAGAGGGTATGGGTTATACAGTGTCAGCCAGCTATATAGGTTATAGAGGGTATGGGTTATACAGTGTCAGCCAGCTATATAGGTTATAGAGGGTATGGGTTATACAGTGTCAGTCAGCTATATAGGTTATAGAGGGTATGGGTTATACAGTGTCAGTCAGCTATATAGGTTATAGAGGGTATGGGTTATACAGTGTCATTCAGCTATATAGGTTATAGAGGGTATGGGTTATACAGTGTCAGTCAGCTATATAGGTTATAGAGGGTATGGGCTATACAGTGTCAGCCAGCTATATAGGTTATAGAGGGTATGGGTTATACAGTGTCAGCCAGCTATATAGGTTATAGAGGGTATGGGTTATACAGTGTCAGCCAGCTATATAGTTTATAGAGGGTATGGGCTATACAGTGTCAGCCAGCTATATAGGTTATAGAGGGTATGGGTTATACAGTGTCAGCCAGCTATATAGGTTATAGAGGTTATGGGTTATACAGTGTCAGTCAGCTATATAGGTTATAGAGGGTATGGGTTATACAGTGTCAGCCAGCTATATAGGTTATAGAGGGTATGGGCTATACAGTGTCAGCCAGCTATATAGGTTATAGAGGGTATGGGTTATACAGTGTCAGCCAGCTATATAGGTTATAGAGGGTATGGGCTATACAGTGTCAGCCAGCTATATAGGTTATAGAGGGTATGGGTTATACAGTGTCAGCCAGCTATATAGGTTATAGAGGGTATGGGTTATACAGTGTCAGCCAGCTATATAGGTTATAGAGGGTATGGGTTATACAGTGTCAGTCAGCTATATAGGTTATAGAGGGTATGGGTTATACAGTGTCAGTCAGCTATATAGGTTATAGAGGGTATGGGTTATATAGTGTCAGTCAGCTATATAGGTTATAGAGGGTATGGGCTATACAGTGTCAGTCAGCTATATAGGTTATAGAGGGTATGGGCTATACAGTGTCAGCCAGCTATATAGGTTATAGAGGGTATGGGCTATACAGTGTCAGCCAGCTATATAGGTTATAGAGGGTATGGGTTATACAGTGTCAGCCAGCTATATAGGTTATAGAGGGTATGGGCTATACAGTGTCAGCCAGCTATATAGGTTATAGAGGGTATGGGTTATACAGTGTCAGCCAGCTATATAGGTTATAGAGGGTATGGGCTATACAGTGTCAGCCAGCTATATAGGTTATAGAGGGTATGGGTTATACAGTGTCAGCCAGCTATATAGGTTATAGAGGGTATGGGTTATACAGTGTCAGTCAGCTATACAGGTTATAGAGGGTATGGGCTATACAGTGTCAGCCAGCTATATAGGTTATAGAGGGTATGGGTTATACAGTGTCAGCCAGCTATATAGGTTATAGAGGGTATGGGTTATACAGTGTCAGCCAGCTATATAGGTTATAGAGGGTATGGGCTATACAGTGTCAGTCAACTATATAGGTTATAGAGGGTATGGGCTATACAGTGTCAGCCAGCTATATAGGTTATAGAGGGTATGGGCTATACAGTGTCAGCCAGGTATATAGGTTATAGAGGGTATGGGTTATACAGTGTCAGCCAGCTATATAGGTTATAGAGTGTATGGGCTATACAGTGTCAGCGAGCTATATAAGTTATAGAGGGTATGGGTTATACAGTGTCAGCCAGCTATATAGGTTATAGAGGGTATGGGCTATACAGTGTCAGCCAGCTATATAGGTTATAGAGGGTATGGGCTATACAGTGTCAGCCAGCTATATAGGTTATAGAGGGTATGGGTTATACAGTGTCAGCCAGCTATATAGGTTATAGAGGGTATGGGCTATACAGTGTCAGCCAGCTATATAGGTTATAGAGGGTATGGGTTATACAGTGTCAGTCAGCTATATAGGTTATAGAGGGTATGGGTTATACAGTGTCAGCCAGCTATATAGGTTATAGAGGGTATGGGCTATACAGTGTCAGTCAGCTATATAGGTTATAGAGGGTATGGGTTATACAGTGTTTGCCAGCTATATAGGTTATAGAGGGTATGGGCTATACAGTGTCAGCCAGCTATATAGGTTATAGAGGGTATGGGTTATACAGTGTCAGTCAGCTATACAGGTTATAGAGGGTATGGGCTATACAGTGTCAGCCAGCTATATAGGTTATAGAGGGTATGGGTTATACAGTGTCAGCCAGCTATATAGGTTATAGAGGGTATGGGTTATACAGTGTCAGCCAGCTATATAGGTTATAGCGGGTATGGGCTATACAGTGTCAGTCAACTATATAGGTTATAGAGGGTATGGGCTATACAGTGTCAGCCAGCTATATAGGTTATAGAGGGTATGGGTTATACAGTGTCAGTCAGCTATATAGGTTATAGAGGGTATGGGCTATACAGTGTCAGTCAGCTATATAGGTTATAGAGGGTATGGGCTATACAGTGTCAGTCAGCTATATAGGTTATAGAGGGTATGGGCTATACAGTGTCAGCCAGCTATATAGGTTATAGAGGGTATGGGTTATAAAGTGTCAGCCAGCTATATAGGTTATAGAGGGTATGGGTTATACAGTGTCAGCCAGCTATATAGGTTATAGAGGGTATGGGTTATACAGTGTCAGCCAGCTATATAGGTTATAGAGGGTATGGGTTATACAGTGTCAGTCAGCTATATAGGTTATAGAGGGTATGGGTTATACAGTGTCAGCCAGCTATATAGGTTATAGAGGGTATGGGCTATACAGTGTCAGCCAGCTATATAGGTTATAGAGGGTATGGGCTATACAGTGTCAGCCAGCTATATAGGTTATAGAGGGTATGGGTTATACAGTGTCAGCCAGCTATATAGGTTATAGAGGGTATGGGTTATACAGTGTCAGACAGCTATATAGGTTATAGAGGGTATGGGTTATACAGTGTCAGCCAGCTATATAGTTTATAGAGGGTATGGGCTATACAGTGTCAGCCAGCTATATAGGTTATAGAGGGTATGGGTTATACAGTGTCAGCCAGCTATATAGGTTATAGAGGGTATGGGTTATACAGTGTCAGTCAGCTATATAGGTTATAGAGGGTATGGGTTATACAGTGTCAGCCAGCTATATAGGTTATAGAGGGTATGGGCTATACAGTGTCAGCCAGCTATATAGGTTATAGAGGGTATGGGTTATACAGTGTCAGCCAGCTATATAGGTTATAGAGGGTATGGGCTATACAGTGTCAGCCAGCTATATAGGTTATAGAGGGTATGGGTTATACAGTGTCAGCCAGCTATATAGAGTAGTGGAAAGTATTCACACTGAATACTGATACATTTATCTACATGGGGGGTTAAATATATTATTATCACAATAATTATCCCAACTCATGAAAATCCTGGACTTTTAGAGAATACAATATTTACATTAGAAGCTATTCTGAATGTTTTTCTAAACAAAACACCAACTCATGGTAGTAAGAATGACTAGCATCTGGAATCTCTGGTCAAACACACCTTGACTGAGTCCGCCCAGATTGCACCCTAATCTCTACCTAGTGCACTACTTTTGACCGGAGCCATAAGGGCCCTGGTAAAAAGTAGTGCACTGCATAGGGAATAGAGTTGGCATTTGGGAGGCATAACTCCTGATGGAGTGCTTCTGACAGGAACTTGTCAGTCAGCAGTGTGGCGCCAGGAAGGGGGAGTGATTCAGCAAGCCTGCCGCGCCGTTGTCTCTTTGGTCTCAGTCTTTACCACATAGCTAAGAGGAAAACAATGAGGCCTGTTGCTCAGTACAGGTGTTTTACACAGGAGATGACTTGTAAAAACACATTTCCTCTGAGAGAGACGTAGGGACGATTGACTCACATAAAAGGAGCCTGTAGCTTTCTGTAATAACTCAAAGAGAGAGAGAGAGAATCCAGAGAGATCCCGGTGTGGCCTGGCCGCCTGCCCAGAGAGTGATTGAAATCATAACATGGTTTAATTTGTCCTGCAGAAATGTCCTCACACAGGTGAATATAACCCCCCCCCCCCCCCCCCCATGACAGTGTTTGCGGTGGTGTAATCCATTGTTGCCCAGTAGATAAACATCAGACAGCACAATAACCTCAGATTGACAAAGGCAAATAAGAAGCCACTTAGCAGGAAATGTTTTTTTGTTGTTGAAGGACTGCAGTGGAGATCAGATTGAAGAGGGGGAAGAGAGGAAAGAAAATACCCGAAGATGAGGTAAAGTAGCACCGAAGACCAATGTTGGCACAAGAAAAGGAAGGAGACAGAGGGTACGTCCCTAATGGAACCCTATTCCCTATAAAGTGGATTACTTTTAACAAAAGCCATATGGGTCCTGGTCAAAAGTAGTGCACTACATAGGGAATAGGGTGCCATTTGGGATGCCGAGTAGCTAGGAGGCTACAAACAGACCATGAAGCAGCTAGCTAAGGATTACTGAGTCTGTGTTTCAGATTAAGGCCTGAAGACCAACAAGTGTTAAACAAAGACAGCAGGGACAGGAAGAGGAAATTAAATGTTTACAGTGAAGGAGAGGAGGGGTGGTAGAGGATAGTGATAACTGACAGAGGACCAGACTTCCTCTGCTACTGTCACTGGAGGTTAGAGATGTTCTCAGAGAACTGGTGTCATTGGTGGAGAAATAAAAATGACAAGCTGTGATCTTTCTCCTTTTTTCTCTGTCTCTCTCTCTCTCTCTCTCTCTCTCTCTCTCTCTCTCTCTGTCTCTCTCTCTGTCTCTCTCTGTCTCTCTCTCTCACTTTCTCTCTCTCTCTCTCTCTCTCTCTCTCTCTCTCTCTGTCTCTCTCTCTCTGTCTCTCTCTGTCTCTCTCTCTCTCTCTCGCTTTCTTTCTCTCTCTCTCTCTCTCTCTCTCTCTCTCTCTCTCTCTCTCTCTGTCTCTCTCTCTCTGTCTCTCTCTCTCTCTGTCTCTCTCTCTCTCTCTCGCTTTCTCTCTCTCTCTGTCTCTCTCTCTCTCTCTCTCTCTCTCTCTCTCTCTCTCTCTCTGTCTCTCTATCTGTCTCTCTCTGTCTCTCTCTCTCGCTTTCTCTCTCTCTCTCTCTCTCTCTCTCTCTCTCTCGCTTTCTCTCTCTCTCTCTCTCTCTCTCTGTCTCTCTCTCTCTGTCTCTCTCTGTCTCTCTCTCGCTTTCTCTCTCTCGCTCTCTCTCGCTTTCTCTCTCTCTCTTTCACTGTCACCTTCTCTCTCTTTCTCTCTGTCTCTCTCTGTCTCTCTCTCTTGCTTTCTCTCTCTCTCTCTCTCTCTCTCGCTTTCTCTCTCTCTCTCTCTGTCTCTCTCTCTCTCTCTCTCTCTCTCTCTCTCTGTCTCTCTCTCTCTCGCTTTCTCTCTCTCTCTCTCTCGCTTTCTCTCTCTCTCTCTCTGTCTCTCTCTCTGTCTCTCTCTGTCTCTCTCTCTTTCTCTCTCGCTTTCTCTCTCTCTCTCGCTCTCTCTCGCTTTCTCTCTCTCTCTTTCACTGTCACTTTCTCTCTCTTTCTCTCTCTCTCTCTCTCTCTCTCGCTTTCTCTCTCTCTCTGTCTCTCTCTCTCTCGCTTTCTCTCTCTCTCTCTTTTACTGTCGCTTTCTCACTCTCTCTTTCTCACTCTCTCTCTCTCGCTTTCTCTCTCTGTCTCTCTCTCGCTTTCTCTCACTCTCTCTCACTCTTTCACTGTCGCTTACTCTCTCTCTCTCTCTCTCTCTCTCTCTCTCTATCTCTCTCTCGCTTTCTCTCTCTCTCGCTTTCTCTCACTCTCTCTCTCTCTTTCACTGTCACTTACTCTCTCTCTCTCTTTCTCACTCTCTCTCTCGTTCACTCTCGCTTTCTCTTTCTCTCTTTCTCTCTTGCGAGCGCTCTCTCTGTCAGTTGATTTGCTCTGTGTGTGCTTTAGAACCAACCCCCCTACCAACCCCCCCAAAAAAACAGTTATTTCAATTCAATACACTATTCCTACAAACAATTGGCTTTTTCTTCACTATAAAATTCTAACAAAATCTCCCCCAGGTGTCAATAATGCTTATGTTGTTGCTGCTGAGAGATTGAAGGAGAATGTGTTTTTCCATACCTGCGTTTTATGGAACTAACTCATTTTTAATTGGATCTACATAAATTGTAATGTCAGCTACATTCATGATACTGTCTATGTTGACTACAACACTGAAAGGTTAAAGGGTGGCTGTAATGTCAGCTACATTCATGCTACTGTCTATGTTGACTACAACACTGAAAGGTTAAAGGGTGGCTGTAATGTCAGCTACATTCATGCTACTGTCTATGTTGACTACAACACTGAAAGGTTAAAGGGTAGTCTACAATGCACATGCATAACACACTGTTGAATTATTTACATCACTTGTCACACAGCGCTGGTGTGATTTCTGAGGAACGGTGTTGCTCCTATTATCCTGGCCCTTGTGTGTGGGGGGGTGAGACATTGCCTGCATCCCAAATTAAACCCTATTCCCTACGGGCCCTAGTCCAAAGTAGTGCAATAAAGAAGGAATAGGAGGTAATTTGGGACATAGGCATTTTCCTCAGAGATGAGCTGCTCTCCTGATTCCTAGGGGTCGGGGTGGGCAGGGAGAAAAACTCTTATGTTAATGTAATCTTCCTTGGTCCATCGCCATGGATACACCGACTGTGGATGGAGAGAGTAAAGACACTGCAGTGGCTTGTTCCCCCATCTTTATAATGACAGCGTGGGGAGCAGAGGACAGATGTTCCCAGCACCTCATCATTTCATAGTCCCACCTCTCCATATCTAACAGCATAAATTTGCTCCATTTGCATGACAGGATTTGTAACAGGGTGAATCAGTTGTCAGACTCGATTAAACATTACACCAGAGTGCTATCATAATCAGCCCCAGTCTAATGAGCGCGGCGGCGTGGCCGGACGGGCGCACAGCAGTGTATGTGTGGATCAGGGGGTGGTTGCATGTGGGATTCATTCTGAGGTGATGCTTGTCGTGACAGAGAGAGAGAATCTCCCCTGGGAAGCAAAGTGAAGGCACTGTGATGCCTGCCTGCCTGAGTCGAGCCCAGACAGAGTCGAGCCCAGACAGAGTCGAGCCCAGACAGAGTCCAGCCCAGACAGAGTCCAGCCCAGACAGAGTCCAGCCCAGACAGAGTCCAGCCCAGACAGAGTCGAGCCGAGGCCACACACACACACAAAAAGAAGAAATGGAAAACCTCTCCTTCCTTGTGGTTGAAACACAAGCGAGCCAAGAAGTACCATCTGAGCACTTCTTATTCCTGTCAGCTTTGAATACTAATGAGGCCTTAGGCCATTACAGGAGAGGAGACCCATTAAAATGACCCCCCCCCCCCCCCCCCCCCGTTCAGACCTGGCCCCCCAGCACATCCCTACAAATACACACACACACAGAGGGTCATTAAGATGTGGGGTTATTCCAGGCGAGGAAGCCGAGCCATCATTTGGTGCTGAAAAGGGGGGCTTCCTTCTTTGAGTTGACAATACTTTTTGAAGGATAATTCTCCATCTCCATAATGGTCAGTGTGATTTACATACAGATTGCTCTCCAAGCTGATTACTGAGTTTGGATTTGGTTGTTTACTTCAAATGGTGGTACACCTTTCATCAGTCAAAATATTGATTTATCATTTCCCCGTTTGATTCAGAGAGGGGTCAGATACATTGCAACCTTTTCTTATGACTTTTAAGACGTTCAGAAGCTAGAAACAGTGAAGAAGACAACATTTCTTAAGACGTTCAGAAGCTAGAAACAGTGAAGAAGACTAAACATTTTTAAGACGTTCAGAAGCTAGAAACAGTGAAGAAGACTGAACATTTTTTAATACGTTCAGAAGCTAGAAACAGTGAAGAAGACTGAACATTTTTTAAGACGTTCAGAAGCTAGAAACAGTGAAGAAGACTGAACATGTTTTAATACGTTCAGAAGCTAGAAACAGTGAAGAACACTAAACATTTTTTAAGACGTTCAGAAGCTAGAAACAGTGAAGAAGACTGAACATTTTTTAAGACGTTCAGAAGCTAGAAACAGTGAAGAAGACTGAAACATTTTTAAGACGTTCAGAAGCTAGAAACAGTGAAGAAGACTGAACATTTTTTAATACGTTCAGAAGCTAGAAACAGTGAAGAAGACTGAACATTTTTTAAGACGTTCAGAAGCTAGAAACAGTGAAGAAGACTGAACATTTTTTAATACGTTCAGAAGCTAGAAACAGTGAAGAAGACTGAATTTTTTTTAAGACGTTCAGAAGCTAGAAACAGTGAAGAAGACTGAACATTTTTTAAGACGTTCAGAAGCTAGAAACAGTGAAGAAGAAGCTAGAACATTTTTTAAGACGTTCAGAAGCTAGAAACAGTGAAGAAGACTGAACATTTTTTTAAGACGTTCAGAAGCTAGAAACAGTGAAGAAGACTGAACATTTTTTTAAGACGTTCAGAAGCTAGAAACAGTGAAGAAGACTGAACATTTTTAAGACGTTCAGAAGCTAGAAACTGAAGAAGACTGAACAATACGTTCAGAAGCTAGAAACAGTGAAGAACACTAAACATTTTTTAAGACGTTCAGAAGCTAGAAACAGTGAAGAAGACTGAACATTTTTTAAGACGTTCAGAAGCTAGAAACAGTGAAGAAGACTGAAACATTTTTAAGACGTTCAGAAGCTAGAAACAGTGAAGAAGACTGAACATTTTTTAATACGTTCAGAAGCTAGAAACAGTGAAGAAGACTGAACATTTTTTAAGACGTTCAGAAGCTAGAAACAGTGAAGAAGACTGAACATTTTTTAATACGTTCAGAAGCTAGAAACAGTGAAGAAGACTGAACATTTTTAAGACGTTCAGAAGCTAGAAACAGTGAAGAAGACTGAACATTTTTTAAGACGTTCAGAAGCTAGAAACAGTGAAGAAGACTGATCATTTTTTAATACGTTCAGAAGCTAGAAACAGTGAAGAAGACTGAACATTTTTTAAGACGTTCAGAAGCTAGAAACAGTGAAGAAGACTGAACATTTTTTAAGACGTTCAGAAGCTAGAAACAGTGAAGAAGACTGAACATTTTTAAGACGTTCAGAAGCTAGAAACAATGAAGAAGACTGACATTTTTTTATACGTTCAGAAGCTAGAAACAGTGAAGAAGACTGAACATTTTTTAATACGTTCAGAAGCTAGAAACAGTGAAGAACACTGAACATTTTTAAGACGTTCAGAAGCTAGAAACAGTGAAGAAGACTGAATTTTTTTTTATACGTTCAGAAGCTAGAAACAGTGACGAAGACTGAACATTTTTAAGACGTTCAGAAGCTAGAAACAGTGAAGAAGACTGAAACATTTTTAAGACGTTCAGAAGCTAGAAACAGTGAAGAAGACTGAACATTTTTTAATACGTTCAGAAGCTAGAAACAGTGAAGAAGACTGAACATTTTTTAAGACGTTCAGAAGCTAGAAACAGTGAAGAAGACTGAACATTTTTTAAGACGTTCAGAAGCTAGAAACAGTGAAGAAGACTGAACATTTTTAAGACGTTCAGAAGCTAGAAACAGTGAAGAAGACTGAACATTTTTTAAGACGTTCAGAAGCTAGAAACAGTGAAGAAGACTGAACATTTTTAAGACGTTCAGAAGCTAGAAACAATGAAGAAGACTGACATTTTTTTATACGTTCAGAAGCTAGAAACAGTGAAGAAGACTGAACATTTTTTAAGACGTTCAGAAGCTAGAAACAGTGAAGAAGACTGAACATTTTTTAATACGTTCAGAAGCTAGAAACAGTGAAGAAGACTGAATTTTTTTTTATACGTTCAGAAGCTAGAAACAGTGACGAAGACTGAACATTTTTAAGACGTTCAGAAGCTAGAAACAGTGAAGAAGACTGAAACATTTTTAAGACGTTCAGAAGCTAGAAACAGTGAAGAAGACTGAACATTTTTTAATACGTTCAGAAGCTAGAAACAGTGAAGAAGACTGAACATTTTTTAAGACGTTCAGAAGCTAGAAACAGTGAAGAAGACTGAACATTTTTTAAGACGTTCAGAAGCTAGAAACAGTGAAGAAGACTGAACATTTTTAAGACGTTCAGAAGCTAGAAACAGTGAAGAAGACTGAACATTTTTTAAGACGTTCAGAAGCTAGAAACAGTGAAGAAGACTGAACATTTTTAAGACGTTCAGAAGCTAGAAACAATGAAGAAGACTGACATTTTTTTATACGTTCAGAAGCTAGAAACAGTGAAGAAGACTGAACATTTTTTAAGACGTTCAGAAGCTAGAAACAGTGAAGAAGACTGAACATTTTTTAATACGTTCAGAAGCTAGAAACAGTGAAGAAGACTGAATTTTTTTTAAGACGTTCAGAAGCTAGAAACAGTGAAGAAGACTGAACATTTTTTAAGACGTTCAGAAGCTAGAAACAGTGAAGAAGACTGAACATTTTTTAATACGTTCAGAAGCTAGAAACAGTGAAGAAGACTGAACATTTTTTAAGACGTTCAGAAGCTAGAAACAGTGAAGAAGACTGACATTTTTTTATACGTTCAGAAGCTAGAAACAGTGAAGAAGACTGAACATTTTTAAGACGTTCAGAAGCTAGAAACAGTGAAGAAGACTGAACATTTTTTTAAGACGTTCAGAAGCTAGAAACAGTGAAGAAGACTGAACATTTTTTAATACGTTCAGAAGCTAGAAACAGTGAAGAAGACTGAACATTTTTTAAGACGTTCAGAAGCTAGAAACAGTGAAGAAGACTGAAAATTTTTTAAGACGTTCAGAAGCTAGAAACAGTGAAGAAGACTGAACATTTTTAAGACGTTCAGAAGCTAGAAACAATGAAGAAGACTGACATTTTTTTATACGTTCAGAAGCTAGAAACAGTGAAGAAGACTGAACATTTTTTAAGACGTTCAGAAGCTAGAAACAGTGAAGAAGACTGAACATTTTTTAAGACGTTCAGAAGCTAGAAACAGTGAAGAAGACTGAACATTTTTTAATACGTTCAGAAGCTAGAAACAGTGAAGAAGACTGAACATTTTTTAAGACGTTCAGAAGCTAGAAACAGTGAAGAAGACTGACATTTTTTTATACGTTCAGAAGCTAGAAACAGTGAAGAAGACTGAACATTTTTAAGACGTTCAGAAGCTAGAAACAGTGAAGAAGACTGAACATTTTTTTAATACGTTCAGAAGCTAGAAACAGTGAAGAAGACTGAACATTTTTTAAGACGTTCAGAAGCTAGAAACAGTGAAGAAGACTGAACATTTTTTAAGACGTTCAGAAGCTAGAAACAGTGAAGAAGACTGACATTTTTTTATACGTTCAGAAGCTAGAAACAGTGAAGAAGACTGAACATTTTTAAGACGTTCAGAAGCTAGAAACAGTGAAGAAGACTGAACATTTTTTTAAGACGTTCAGAAGCTAGAAACAGTGAAGAAGACTGAACATTTTTTAAGACGTTCAGAAGCTAGAAACAGTGAAGAAGACTGAACATTTTTTAAGACGTTCAGAAGCTAGAAACAGTGAAGAAGACTGAACATTTTTTAAGACGTTCAGAAGCTAGAAACAGTGAAGAAGACTGAACATTTTTAAGACGTTCAGAAGCTAGAAACAGTGAAGAAGACTGAACATTTTTTTAGACGTTCAGAAGCTAGAAACAGTGAAGAAGACTGAACATTTTTTAATACGTTCAGAAGCTAGAAACAGTGAAGAAGACTGAACATTTTTTAATACGTTCAGAAGCTAGAAACAGTGAAGAAGACTGAACATTTTTTAATTTTTTACGTTCAGAAGCTAGAAACAGTGAAGAAGACTGAACATTTTTTAAGACGTTCAGAAGCTAGAAACAGTGAAGAAGACTGACATTTTTTTATACGTTCAGAAGCTAGAAACAGTGAAGAAGACTGAACATTTTTAAGACGTTCAGAAGCTAGAAACAGTGAAGAAGACTGAACATTTTTTTAAGACGTTCAGAAGCTAGAAACAGTGAAGAAGACTGAACATTTTTTAAGACGTTCAGAAGCTAGAAACAGTGAAGAAGACTGAACATGTTTTAATACGTTCAGAAGCTAGAAACAGTGAAGAACACTAAACATTTTTTAAGACGTTCAGAAGCTAGAAACAGTGAAGAAGACTGAACATTTTTTAAGACGTTCAGAAGCTAGAAACAGTGAAGAAGACTGAAACATTTTTAAGACGTTCAGAAGCTAGAAACAGTGAAGAAGACTGAACATTTTTTAATACGTTCAGAAGCTAGAAACAGTGAAGAAGACTGAACATTTTTTAAGACGTTCAGAAGCTAGAAACAGTGAAGAAGACTGAACATTTTTTAAGACGTTCAGAAGCTAGAAACAGTGAAGAAGACTGAACATTTTTAAGACGTTCAGAAGCTAGAAACAGTGAAGAAGACTGAACATTTTTTAAGACGTTCAGAAGCTAGAAACAGTGAAGAAGACTGAACATTTTTTAATACGTTCAGAAGCTAGAAACAGTGAAGAAGACTGAACATTTTTTAAGACGTTCAGAAGCTAGAAACAGTGAAGAAGACTGAACATTTTTTAAGACGTTCAGAAGCTAGAAACAGTGAAGAAGACTGAACATTTTTAAGACGTTCAGAAGCTAGAAACAATGAAGAAGACTGACATTTTTTTATACGTTCAGAAGCTAGAAACAGTGAAGAAGACTGAACATTTTTTAATACGTTCAGAAGCTAGAAACAGTGAAGAACACTGAACATTTTTAAGACGTTCAGAAGCTAGAAACAGTGAAGAAGACTGAAACATTTTTTATACGTTCAGAAGCTAGAAACAGTGACGAAGACTGAACATTTTTAAGACGTTCAGAAGCTAGAAACAGTGAAGAAGACTGAACATTTTTTAAGACGTTCAAAAGCTAGAAACAGTGAAGAAGACTGAACATTTTTTAAGACGTTCAGAAGCTAGAAACAGTGAAGAAGACTGAACATTTTTAAGACGTTCAGAAGCTAGAAACAGTGAAGAAGACTGAACATTTTTTAATACGTTCAGAAGCTAGAAACAGTGAAGAAGACTGAACATTTTTTAAGACGTTCAGAAGCTAGAAACAGTGAAGAAGACTGAACATTTTTTAAGACGTTCAGAAGCTAGAAACAGTGAAGAAGACTGAACATTTTTAAGACGTTCAGAAGCTAGAAACAATGAAGAAGACTGACATTTTTTTATACGTTCAGAAGCTAGAAACAGTGAAGAAGACTGAATTTTTTTTTATACGTTCAGAAGCTAGAAACAGTGACGAAGACTGAACATTTTTAAGACGTTTAGAAGCTAGAAACAGTGAAGAAGACTGAAATTTTTTTAAGACGTTCAGAAGCTAGAAACAGTGAAGAAGACTGAACATTTTTTAATACGTTCAGAAGCTAGAAACAGTGAAGAAGACTGAACATTTTTTAAGACGTTCAGAAGCTAGAAACAGTGAAGAAGACTGAACATTTTTTAAGACGTTCAGAAGCTAGAAACAGTGAAGAAGACTGAATTTTTTTAAGACGTTCAGAAGCTAGAAACAGTGAAGAAGACTGAACATTTTTTAAGACGTTAAGAAGCTAGAAACAGTGAAGAAGACTGAACATTTTTAAGACGTTCAGAAGCTAGAAACAGTGAAGAAGACTGAACATTTTTTAAGACGTTCAGAAGCTAGAAACAGTGAAGAAGACTGAACATTTTTTAATACGTTCAGAAGCTAGAAACAGTGAAGAAGACTGAACATTTTTTAAGACGTTCAGAAGCTAGAAACAGTGAAGAAGACTGAACATTTTTTAAGACGTTCAGAAGCTAGAAACAGTGAAGAAGACTGAACATTTTTAAGACGTTCAGAAGCTAGAAACAGTGAAGAAGACTGAACATTTTTTAAGACGTTCAGAAGCTAGAAACAGTGAAGAAGACTGAATTTTTTTTTATACGTTCAGAAGCTAGAAACAGTGACGAAGACTGAACATTTTTAAGACGTTCAGAAGCTAGAAACAATGAAGAAGACTGACATTTTTTTATACGTTCAGAAGCTAGAAACAGTGAAGAAGACTGAACATTTTTTAATACGTTCAGAAGCTAGAAACAGTAAAGAACACTGAACATTTTTAAGACGTTCAGAAGCTAGAAACAGTGAAGAAGACTGAATTTTTTTTTATACGTTCAGAAGCTAGAAACAGTGACGAAGACTGAACATTTTTAAGACGTTCAGAAGCTAGAAACAGTGAAGAAGACTGACATTTTTTTAAGACGTTCAGAAGCTAGAAACAGTGAAGAAGACTGAACATTTTTTAATACGTTCAGAAGCTAGAAACAGTGAAGAAGACTGAACATTTTTTAAGACGTTCAGAAGCTAGAAACAGTGAAGAAGACTGAACATTTTTTAAGACGTTCAGAAGCTAGAAACAGTGAAGAAGACTGAATTTTTTTAAGACGTTCAGAAGCTAGAAACAGTGAAGAAGACTGAACATTTTTTAAGACGTTAAGAAGCTAGAAACAGTGAAGAAGACTGAACATTTCTTAAGACGTTCAGAAGCTAGAAACAGTGAAGAAGACTGAACATTTTTTTTATCATTTGCGGCAAGTAAAATCAAAGTAGGGAATAATACTGCCAGTATTATGTAATAAAAATAATTTAACTTAATTTAATCATATTGCTCATAAAGATAATGTCTACAAATGCATCATAAATGTATTGTTTGCAAACAGGTTTGATTGACAGTCAACATTTTATTTACAATGATTTTATTCACAATTTATATCACATTAGCAATTGATCATTTCCACATTGCCGGTCAATGAATCGTATAAACATGCTGTTCTAAAAGTAGTCATTTTCTCCACCCTACTGGAGCTAATCTCATTGCTTGTATAAATGAGACATAATTCCCTACAGTCCTCTGTGTTCAGCCGTTGTGTACAGTACAGTGTGGCCCCTCCTCTTGCCCAGCCCTCATTGTTTTGTGATGAATATACACTGATGCTAATTCTCCTCACGCCAGTCTGCTCTGGTCCCCTGTCTGACTGAGCTGTAGGTTTGGTCTGCTCTGGTCCCCTGTCTGTCTGAGCAGCAGGTTTGGTCTGCTCTGGTCCCCTGTCTGACTGAGCAGCAGGTTTGGTCTGCTCTGGTCCGCTGTCTGTCTGAGCAGTAGGTTTGATCTGCTCTGGTCCCCTGTCTGACTGAGCAGCAGGTTTGGTCTGCTCTGGTCCCCTGTCTGACTGAGCAGCAGGTTTGGTCTGCTCCGGTCCGCTGTCTGACTGAGCAGCAGGTTTGGTCTGCTCTGGTCCCCTGTCTGATTGAGCAGCAGGTTTGGTCTGCTCTGGTCCGCTGTCTGTCTGAGCAGCAGGTTTGGTCTGCTCTGGTCCGCTGTCTGTCTGAGCAGCAGGTTTGGTCTGCTCTGGTCCCCTGTCTGACTGAGCAGCAAGTTTGGTCTGCTCTGGTTCGTTGTCTGACTGAGTAGCAGGTTTGGTCTGCTCTGGTCCGCTTTCTGTCTGAGCAGCAGGTTTGGTCTGCTCTGGTCCGCTTTCTGTCTGAGCAGCAGGTTTGGTCTGCTCTGGTCCCCTGTCTGACTGAGCAGCAGGTTTGGTCTGCTCTGGTCTGCTGTCTGACTGAGCAGCAGGTTTGGTCTGCTCTTGTCTGGTTTCTGTCTGAGCAGCAGGTTTGGTCTGCTCTGGTCTGCGGTCTGACTGAGCAGCAGGTTTGGTCTGCTCTGGTCTGCGGTCTGACTGAGCAGCAGGTTTGGTCTGCTCTGGTCCCCTGTCTGACTGAGCAGCAGGTTTGGTCTGCTCTGGTCCGCTGTCTGACTGAGCAGCAGGTTTGGTCTGCTCTGGTCAGCTGTCTGACTGAGCAGCAGGTTTGGTCTGCTCTGATCTGCTGTCTGACTGAGCAGCAGGTTTGGTCTGCTCTGATCTGCTGTCTGACTGAGCAGCAGGTTTGGTCCTCCAACCCTTACCCTATCAACCAACCCTCAGCACCACACTACACCACACTGCCTCCAACTCACTACCACCCTCCCCCTTACCACACCCATCCCTCACGCCTCCTCTCCATTAACCCCCATCCACCCTCTGCGCCCCGCTCTCCATTTGGGGGAGACCCGGGTGCTGTTCCGAGGTTCCCTTACACCCCAGAAGCTGTCAGCGTTCTCCTTCCTTCCCATGAGCAGAACTCACAATAGAGAAAGGGACCCGGCTGAGAGGTTCAGTGGCCATTAACCTCTACCAGCTGTTACTGCCCAGGGTATTCTGCCCCACAATACCGGGCCCCGAGGGGGCCCTCACAGCCACTAATCTAGCCATTGTTGGCCAGGAATGCTGACAGAAGAAAAGAAATTTTTCTTGTGTCCATGCAAGCGTGTGTATCCATGTGTGAGAGCCGAGAAACGGAGGGCTAATTTCTATAGTAGAGTCCGTGAAGGAGGGGGCCTTGAAGAATACCCACCCCTGTTTAGTTGCTTGACAAAATTATTTTGCTCATAAAATGGATGGTGATTGTTTTCGGAGTGAAACTCCACAACCCACCACACCGACTCTGTCTTATATTTTGTTGTAACTTGTGAGTTTAAATATATATATATATATATGTAAACATGATTTGTCAAAATATAACTTTTAAAACCAAGCAACAAATGTTAAATGTGATTCAGAGATATCCCTGGTTTGTTTGTAAATCACAGACATCTTCCCCCCAAAAATTCTCACTTCCCAAAAAGCTGATTTCTTTGGGGAAAAAGCCATTTTATGTTGGTACTTTGCTCTGAGAATATATTAACAATTAGTCCCTTTCGATTAACATGAAAATTAAAACAGCATTTTCCAGTCAATTTAGCAATGAGCCAGCCATTAGGAAGCTTCTGGTGTGCTGAGAATGTGTACAACACCATCTTCATTTCTGATAGAGAAAAACAAAAATGACAGAAACAAGAGAGGGAGAGAGAGAGAGAAGGGAAGAGAGAGAGAAAGGAACCTTTAAAATCCCTATTGTGTTATTGACTGTACGTTTGTTTATTCCATGTGTAACTCTGTGTTGTTGTTTGTGTCGCACTGCTTTGCTTTATCTTGGCCAGGTCACAGTTGTAAATGAGAACTTGTTCTCAACTAGCCTACCTGGTTAAATAAAGGTCAAATACAAATGTATTTAAAAGATTCAAAAATAAAAGAAAGAGGCAGAGAGTGAGAGAGAGATAGAGAGAGAGACAGAAAGAGAAAGAAAGAGATAGAGAGACAGAAAGAGAAAGAAAGAGAGAGAGAGAAAGAGAGACAGAAAGAGAAAGAGAGATAGAAAGAGAGACAGAAAGAGAAAGAAAGAGAGAGAGAGAAAGAGAAAGAAAGAGAGAGAGAGAAAGAAACTTACAATTTAAGTCACACATTCAAAAAAATACTTCCTGATTAGATAGTATGAGGTTGAAACAGTAAAGTTGCATGTTATATCTGTTATTATTGTGATACTTTGATCATTTGAGTATTTTATAGTTTTCTCAAAGGCTTGCGAGAGGAGTGACTGTATGATATTTCACAATAACTTATTTTTCCAGCCACAAACTAACATCGGAATGTCAATATCATACCAATGTAACTATTAATACTATACTACTACGATAATAATGTATGCATGGATATGCTCACATGTTGCATCATGTTTGCCTAGGTAATT
The DNA here is from genome assembly GCF_045791955.1 of Oncorhynchus clarkii lewisi. Taxonomy (NCBI): domain Eukaryota; kingdom Metazoa; phylum Chordata; class Actinopteri; order Salmoniformes; family Salmonidae; genus Oncorhynchus; species Oncorhynchus clarkii. The sequence continues at coordinate 7,677,288 of NC_092149.1, read as the reverse complement.
AGCAGTCATTATTAAATGGACAATAAAAACCAAAACACAGTCGTCCAACCTCCCCTCTCACGTCTGGTCCTCTCCTCAACTTAAACCCCAACAGATCAGATATCAACAGTGTCAACATCAACAGGAAGCAGTGATCCGTAACTGTAGGCAGATCATAGATAGGCTTCGGCTCACACAGCATTACCATAGAAGAAGAAAACCCCAACAGATCAGATATCAACAGTGTCAACATCAACAGGAAGCAGTGATCCGTAGCTGTAGGCAGATCATAGATAGGCTTCGGCTCACACAGCATTACCATAGAAGAAGAAAACACCAACATGACAACACCTAGAGAAAAAGGGAGGAAACCTTTCATGGAAAGTTGTAAGATGAGTTCTATTTAAAGACAAAGTGTAGTGTGTGTGTGGGTGTGGGTGTGGGTGTGGGTGTATGTGTGGGTGCATCCTGCTAGTCTCCATGTGTGGTGTTGTGGCAGAAGGGGGGGATCTGCGTCAGTCAATTATCTGTCCCCACAGACCTTTGTGCTAATGAGGCGGTCCAGCCATCGGCAGACTTCCCCTGTCTCCCCCAGAAGATCACTTTCATTGCTGGCAGAACTAATTCAGGGCACAAAAGTGGAGCGTCACCATTGCGGCCTCTTTTACTGCTTCTTTTGTGGGGCCTTTAGAAGTGCTGCTGAAGAGAGGGTCCTGGGCTCAGGCCTCTTCATCTCCACTCCATTGCCTGTCATTAACATACATATACATATGAAAAGTGGGGTAAGTCCCCAACAGCTGTCCGGCAAAGAGGCAAGAGCCATTCCCTGATCCCTCTCTGCCTCCAAATGCTGACAGAAGCCTTTAGCTAGCCTCTCTTCCCTGGGCAATAATACACCAAACCATTTAAACAGTCTTTCAGAGGACTGAGAAAGAGATTGGGTTGGGGGGGATAATGCTCCATCCACAGGCCAGGGCCCACGGTTGCTCTCTGCTTATTGCCTTGCTACAGTCTCCAGTGGGATTTCTCCTTCATAGAAGTCAGGGTACAGAGGGAGGGAGGGAGGGAGGGAGGGAGGGAGGGAGGGAGGGAGGGAGGGAGGGAGGGAGGGAGGGAGGGAGGGAGGGAGGGAGGGAGGGAGGGAGGGAGGGAGGGACATCCAGCATTGGGACAATATGAATCTCTCAGACATTTCTAACAGAAAATAAATTCATGAATAGCAATTGCACTTGATTCATCTTCTGTTTTGGAGATTGAAAAAAATAATATATATTAACATATTTCTTAAGTGTGTGTTTCTATGTGGTGTGCTGGTGTTAATCACCAGGGATCCCATAGGGAAGGGAAAGGGGATAGCTAGTCAGTTGCACAACTGAATGCATTCAACCAAAATGTCTCTCTTGCATAATAAGACTTATTTTGAAATAGCTTTTGGATGTGCATAGAGTGTCTAGCACAAGTCCTTGTCATGATCTACATGGTGTATGTTTATATATGTACTCAGGGCTGGAAGTGAGGAGGAACGTGTGGGAACTCATTTTCATATGTAGAAATGGTTTATTTGCTGAATTCCTGGTATTTAATAGTGTAGTTCCCTTGTCTCTTATTCCAGCCCTGCGTATGTTACCTAACCTACTGTATGGTCGGCCCACATCAACAGTTGAACTGCAACAGATAAGGAATATCTGTCAGGGCGTTTTGAGGGTGGATTTCCTTCTTGATCGGCGTCATCCTCTCTGATTCAGCACCAAGGACAGGTTGACGGCTGTGCGTTTACCATCCTGCTAAATGTTGATGTTGGGTATTAGTGCAGGGCGTGGAGGGAGATCAGGGCTTTTCACCCTGAGCAAAATGATTTGGTCCTGGAGGAATGGAGGAGTGTATGGGGACGGGGGCGCAGAAATCCCCTTATTTAGACTGGGGCGGCGGGACTCAACACAGGGGTTAAGTGACTTGCCCCAGGTCACTCTGGAAGTCATTTATTCAGGGTGGATTTTCTCACCTAAACCCGCAAACCTCCTCAACTCCTCATACTATGAGGGCCTCTTTGGCTTCCTGAGCTGCCTCCCAAATGGCACCCCATGCCCTATAAATGGCACTAGTTTTGACCACAGGGCCCATAGGGTCCATTGTATAGGTGGGGAGGGTATATTTGGGACACAGACCTCATATAAGGATTTTTTCTGCTTTTATGAATATACAACTTACTGTTGTCTGACATGATTTCTACCATGTCAGACCAACGAAGTATTGCAGTGGCTGAAGGTTGTGGTTTTTGTTTTGGTATCTTCCTACAGTATTTTGTTGTTTTAAGGGAAAAAAAATGTAACTAGGCAAGTCAGTTAAGAACAAATTCTTATTTACAATGACGGTCATTTTGTGTAAGATATTTTTCAAGACTACGTGTGATGGGGATCAGATGTAGGTCGTTTTGTAAGAAACGCTTGACTGTCCGTGTATGAGGGAAAAACAGACTTCTATCTTCTTTGTGTATGAAGGTGAAAGCAGAGTTCTTGTCACGTTCTGACCTTAGTTCCTTTATTATGTCTTTGTGTTAGTTTGGTCGGGGCGTGAGTTGGGGTGGGTAATCTATGTTCTTTTTTCTATGTAGTATTTATGTGCTTGGCCTGGTATGGTTCTCAATCAGAGGCAGGTGTCGTTCGTTGTCTCTGATTGAGAATCATACTTAGGTAGCCAGTTTTCCCCATTTTGGTTGTGGGTGTTTAATGTTCTGTTTAGTGTTTTCTGTTTTGTGAGTCGCTGACAGAACTCTTGAGTTCTGTTATACTTTTATTTTTGTTTCAGTGTTCCGGTTATAATAAACAACATGGGCACTTCCCACACTGCGCATTGGTCCGATATTTCCTACTCTTCCTCAGAAGAGGAGGAGAATCGTTACAGTTCTAGCTGCGTATAGCAACTATTCTGAATATAAGATGGTAATTGCAGCCTCTGTTTGTCAAATAGCTGTGAAACAGTCCAAAATGATTTTAAAGACAGCCTAAAGAACGACTACATACACAACCATTTTGACAGCAAAACTACTGTAATTAGGAAAATACATATTTAAAAAAACATAACATTGTGAATGATTTCCACCGTCAAATCTCCTCGTTCTTCACTGCTCAAATAGTTTACTTCCTGTAGCTCAAGTTCTAACAACCTCAACAAGTTGTGAGAATATAAATAAGTGAAATATATCTATCCGTACAACAAACATCCATTTTTAGGATCATGTGATTAGTCTCTATCTAAGACATGTAGAAGGGAGGAAGGCCAGTCCACTCTTAGTGTTCACTTCAGTTCAGAGCTCTTTTTTGATAATGTAGTCTCTTTCCACTGAGAGGTTTTGTATGGCTGGTTGAGATGCGATTCCCCCCGGTCCCCTGGAAGAGGAGGTGAATGGAGAAGAAGCCAGAATCCATCCCATCTAATGAATAAGAAAGGGCCTTGGTTAAAAGGGGACTGGTTTGTGTCTTCATGGGTCATTTTTATTCAGCTTTTAGAAAGACGAAGAGAGAGCGAAGGCTTGATTGATAAATCCCCTCTCTTACCCACCCTGTGCGCCTGGTGACCCCGGAGTCATCAAGTACAATGCCCCGCATCTTAAGTTTCTAAATCTCTGTTTGAAAAATAGAAGGAGCAAATTTGTGTCCATTATGGGAGCTTTGACGCGTCACTACTGGGGTCATTATTTAGAGCCTACATGCCCAGCGGGCTACCAGCAGCTAACTGCACCCAGGGTTTTATTCTCCAATTGATCCACCTCCCCCCGACTCCCCCATCTTCCCCCTCAACCCAATCCACCCCCTGAATCAGCAGCTTCCAAACGGCCCTCTCTCTCTCTCTCTCTCTCTCTCTCTCTCTCTCTCTCTCTCTCTCTATTCTCACTTGTTGCTCCTCTTAAAGCAGCAGAGGCATTTCTCTCTCCAATCCATACACAACCAGCCAATGCCTCAGGCCCTTACCTACATGGCTACGCCTCTCCTCCTCCCCTTCCTCCTCCCATTCCTATCCTTCTCCCCTCCCCCCTCCTCCCCTTCCTCCTCCCATTCCTCTCCTTCTCCCCTCCCCTAACTAACCCTTATTTATCAGCACTATGCTGTTTGTTGTCTTCGCATAGTTCCACAATTCATTAAAAAAGGAAAAGGGGGAGTTGTAGTGAGAGCGAGACAGAGAGCGAGAGAGAGAGAGAGAGAGAGAGAGACAGAGAGAGTGACAGAGAGAGAGCAAGAGAGAGAGAGAGACAGAGAGAGAGTGACAGAGAGAGAGCGACAGAGAGAGCAAGAGAGAGAGAGACAGAGAGAGAGTGACAGAGAGAGAGCAAGAGAGAGAGAGAGCGCGAGAGAGAGAGACAGAGAGAGAGAGACAGAGAGAGAGCAAGAGAGAGAGAGAGAGAATCTAGAGGGGGTGTGGGAAGGAGGAGGAAGGTAGTAGAGGGGGGAAGGGATTAGGATGACTTCTTGAACACATTTTCTCCCCTTTTGCTGCAATTAAACAAAGTAGGCCTGTGATTAGTGCAGCGCGGGGAGCAGGGAAAAAGACACCCTTGAATCCCAATGGAGGGACCTGACTGAGCATTACTGACTGACAATGCCCCAGTTTATTGCTCAAACCTGCTTACCCTCCTGCATGGTAAACCATGGGAACTCCACTCAGGTGGAAACTTGTTCTTCTTTTCTCTTTTTCCCGCTCACTTGTTCCCCCCCCCTAGCTCCCTCCCTCCCTCCCCTACTATGACCGCAGGAGCCCTCCCAGAGCACACAGGGTGGTGAAAGCCACACAACACCCCGGTAACTGAGATGATTACCATGTTTATCTGTTCGTGAGTTTGCAGCTCGCACTTGTCTGTCGTTGTTCCAACGCAGTTAATGATGAGCTTCCTCCGTGTTTTTTCTTCGACACCCCTCTCTCTTTCTCTCTCTCTCTCTCTCTCTCTCTCTCTCTCTCTCTCTCTCTCTCTCTCTCTCTCTCTCTCTCTCTCTCTCTCTCTCTCTGTCTCTCTCTGTCTCTCTCCTGTCCTCCTCTTCTAATTCTCTCTCTCCTGTCCTCCTCCTCCTCCTCTCTTTTGCTTAAACGGCTGTTTAAGTGGAGAGGAGCGTCCCCCTCTGGCTCTTAGGAACGCTCTTGAGGGGGTCTCTCTCTGTCTCTCTCTCTCTCTCTCTCTCTCTCTCTCTCTCTCTCTCTCTCTCTCTCTCTCTCTCTCGCCTGGCATGGCTCTGTGTGCAATTGTATGCTGCCTAGGGAAGTTTTAGGCAATTACGGATGTGACAGCCACCTGCAGGAGCAGAAAACCCCCCTACGGTCTCAGACAACTACCCCACCCCACGGCCCAACCACCCATCCCCCCACCGGCAGCTTCATGAATATGTGATGGAGTGATGATGTTGTGAATGGGCCTGGGGCAGGTGAGGGGAGGGGAGGGGGAGAGGAGAGGGAGAGGGGTGGGTTGGGAGGGGCGGGGGGAGCTGTAATAAGTCTCCCAGCTGGGGGTGGTGTTGTGGCCCCTGTCTCCCTGCGGCAGTCCATACAGGCAGCCCTCCAGGAGAGCTGACCCCGGGCCAGGGGCCCCCTGACGGAGGGGAGCTAAAGGGAAGAAGTAAAGAAGTGACAGGGGCGTGCAGAGCGCTCCCCGCAAATCTCTTGTTGGCCAATTTTACACATGATGTCTGGCCCAAAGGCCCGAGTGGCAGGCCTGACAGAGGCCTGATTTAATTTGATAACCTGCTTATTGAATGGGATTTAAATGAGTATTTCACATACAAATGACCTCTCGGATCCAGAACCACACGGATGAAAAGGCCCCGCTACCGACTGTCGCTTTGCGAAACACAGACGTCTGTGATCTTCTGTAATTGTTTTGATGGGATATTTTTGTACAGGTCTATTCAGTTAGGTTGTAACACTTGTGTGGTCAGGATTATTTCACATCCATGTGTTGTTGTGTGTTGGATGTACATAACATTATAGATTCAAATTTAACAAGTGATGTCAATAAGGGATCATAGCTTTCACCTGGATTCACCTGGTCAGTCTGTGTCATGGAAAGAGCAGGTGTTCTTAATGTTTTGTACACTCAGTGTTAATGCACGCACACACACATACACACAAACACATACTGGTACACAAACTCTCACACACACACATACACACAAACACATACTGGTACACAAACTCTCTCACACACACAGCCTCTGACATCTGTTCTTATATGCGGACAACACAAGGGTATGACACACACACACACAAAACGACACGGCTGTGACACAGAAGGCCATCACGAGCACTGATCAGATAAAACATAGGAGAGGGAACTCAGTGAACATGGTTCCTCTGAAAGATGAGATTATTAAGTGGTTCCTCTGAAAGATGAGATTATTAAGTGGTTCCTCTGAAAGATGAGATTATTAAGTGGTTCCTCTGAAAATTCAGATTATTAAGTGGTTCCTCTGAAAAATGAGATTATTAAGTGGTTCCTCTGAAAATTCAGATTATTAAGGGGTTCCTCTGAAAGTTGAGATTATTAAGTGGTTCCTCTGAAAATTCAGATTATTAAGTGGTTCCTCTGAAAGATCAGATTATTAAGTGGTTCCTCTGAAAATTGAGATTATTAAGTGGTTCCTCTGAAAATTGAGATTATTAAGTGGTTCCTCTGAAAGATGAGATTATTAAGTGGTTCCTCTGAAAGATGAGATTATTAAGTGGTTCCTCTGAAAATTCAGATTATTAAGTGGTTCCTCTGAAAATTAGATTATTAAGTGGTTCCTCTGATAATTCAGATTATTAAGTGGTTCCTCTGAAAATTCAGATTATTAAGTGGTTCCTCTGAAAGATGAGATTATTAAGTGGTTCCTCTGAAAATTCAGATTATTAAGTGGTTCCTCTGAAAATTCAGATTGTTAAGTGGTTCCTCTGAAAATTCAGATTATTAAGTGGTTCCTCTGAAAATTCAGATTATTAAGTGGTTCATCTGAAAGATGAGATTATTAAGTGGTTCCTCTGAAAATTCAGATTATTAAGGGGTTCCTCTGAAAGTTGAGATTATTAAGTGGTTCCTCTGAAAATTCAGATTATTAAGGGGTTCCTCTGAAAGTTGAGATTATTAAGTGGTTCCTCTGAAAATTGAGATTATTAAGGGGTTCCTCTGAAAATTCAGATTATTAAGTGGTTCCTCTGAAAGTGGAGATTATTAAGTGGTTCCTCTGAAAAATGAGATTATTAAGTGGTTCCTCTGAAAGATGAGATTATTAAGTGGTTCCTCTGAAAGATGAGATTATTAAGTGGTTCCTCTGAAAGATGAGATTATTAAGTGGTTCCTCTGAAAAATGAGATTATTAAGTGGTTCCTCTGAAAGATGAGATTATTAAGTGGTTCCTCTGAAAATTCAGATTATTAAGGGGTTCCTCTGAAAATTGAGATTATTAAGTGGTTCCTCTGAAAATTCAGATTATTAAGTGGTTCCTCTGAAAGTTGAGATTATTAAGTGGTTCCTCTGAAAGTTGAGATTATTAAGTGGTTCCTCTGAAAGATGAGATTATTAAGTGGTTCCTCTGAAAAATGAGATTATTAAGTGGTTCCTCTGAAAATTCAGATTATTAAGTGGTTCCTCTGAAAAATGAGATTATTAAGTGGTTCCTCTGAAAATTCAGATTATTAAATGGTTCCTCTGAAAATTCAGATTATTAAGTGGTTCCTCTGAAAAATGAGATTATTAAGTGGTTCCTCTGAAAATTCAGATTATTAAGTGGTTCCTCTGAAAGATGAGATTATTAAGTGGTTCCTCTGAAAATTCAGATTATTAAGGGGTTCCTCTGAAAGTTGAGATTATTAAGTGGTTCCTCTGAAAATTGAGATTATTAAGGGGTTCCTCTGAAAGATGAGATTATTAAGTGGTTCCTCTGAAAATTCAGATTATTAAGTGGTTCCTCTGAAAAATGAGATTATTAAGTGGTTCCTCTGAAAATTCAGATTATTAAATGGTTCCTCTGAAAATTCAGATTATTAAGTGGTTCCTCTGAAAAATGAGATTATTAAGTGGTTCCTCTGAAAATTCAGATTATTAAGTGGTTCCTCTGAAAGATGAGATTATTAAGTGGTTCCTCTGAAAATTCAGATTATTAAGGGGTTCCTCTGAAAGTTGAGATTATTAAGTGGTTCCTCTGAAAATTTAGATTATTAAGGGGTTCCTCTGAAAGATGAGATTATTAAGTGGTTCCTCTGAAAATTCTGATTATTAAGTGGTTCCTCTGAAAATTGAGATTATTAAGTGGTTCCTCTGAAAGATGAGATTATTAAGTGGTTCCTCTGAAAGATGAGATTATTAAGTGGTTCCTCTGAAAATTCAGATTATTAAGTGGTTCCTCTGAAAATGAGATTATTAAGTGGTTCCTCTGAAAGATGAGATTATTAAGTGGTTCCTCTGAAAGACGAGATTATTAAGTGGTTCCTCTGAAAGATGAGATTATTAAGTGGTTCCTCTGAAAATTCAGATTATTAAGTGGTTCCTCTGAAAAATGAGATTATTAAGTGGTTCCTCTGAAAATTCAGATTATTAAGGGGTTCCTCTGAAAGTTGAGATTATTAAGTGGTTCCTCTGAAAATTCAGATTATTAAGTGGTTCCTCTGAAAGTTCAGATTATTAAGTGGTTCCTCTGAAAATTGAGATTATTAAGTGGTTCCTCTGAAAGATCAGATTATTAAGTGGTTCCTCTGAAAATTGAGAAAGTGGTTCCTCTGAAAATTGAGATTATTAAGTGGTTCCTCTGAAAGATGAGATTATTAAGTGGTTCCTCTGAAAGATGAGATTATTAAGTGGTTCCTCTGAAAATTCAGATTATTAAGTTGTTGCTCTGAAAATTCAGATTGTTAAGTGGTTCCTCTGAAAATTCAGATTATTAAGTGGTTCCTCTGAAAATTCAGATTATTAAGTGGTTCATCTGAAAGATGAGATTATTAAGTGGTTCCTCTGAAAATTCAGATTATTAAGGGGTTCCTCTGAAAGTTGAGATTATTAAGTGGTTCCTCTGAAAATTCAGATTATTAAGGGGTTCCTCTGAAAGTTGAGATTATTAAGTGGTTCCTCTGAAAATTGAGATTATTAAGGGGTTCCTCTGAAAATTCAGATTATTAAGTGGTTCCTCTGAAAGTGGAGATTATTAAGTGGTTCCTCTGAAAAATGAGATTATTAAGTGGTTCCTCTGAAAGATGAGATTATTAAGTGGTTCCTCTGAAAGATGAGATTATTAAGTGGTTCCTCTGAAAGATGAGATTATTAAGTGGTTCCTCTGAAAAATGAGATTATTAAGTGGTTCCTCTGAAAGATGAGATTATTAAGTGATTCCTCTGAAAATTGAGATTATTAAGGGGTTCCTCTGAAAATTGAGATTATTAAGTGGTTCCTCTGAAAATTCAGATTATTAAGTGGTTCCTCTGAAAGTTGAGATTATTAAGTGGTTCCTCTGAAAGTTGAGATTATTAAGTGGTTCCTCTGAAAGATGAGATTATTAAGTGGTTCCTCTGAAAAATGAGATTATTAAGTGGTTCCTCTGAAAATTCAGATTATTAAGTGGTTCCTCTGAAAAATGAGATTATTAAGTGGTTCCTCTGAAAATTCAGATTATTAAATGGTTCCTCTGAAAATTCAGATTATTAAGTGGTTCCTCTGAAAAATGAGATTATTAAGTGGTTCCTCTGAAAATTCAGATTATTAAGTGGTTCCTCTGAAAGATGAGATTATTAAGTGGTTCCTCTGAAAATTCAGATTATTAAGGGGTTCCTCTGAAAGTTGAGATTATTAAGTGGTTCCTCTGAAAATTGAGATTATTAAGGGGTTCCTCTGAAAGATGAGATTATTAAGTGGTTCCTCTGAAAATTCAGATTATTAAATGGTTCCTCTGAAAAATGAGATTATTAAGTGGTTCCTCTGAAAATTCAGATTATTAAATGGTTCCTCTGAAAATTCAGATTATTAAGTGGTTCCTCTGAAAGATGAGATTATTAAGTGGTTCCTCTGAAAATTCAGATTATTAAGTGGTTCCTCTGAAAATTGAGATTATTAAGGGGTTCCTCTGAAAGATGAGATTATTAAGTGGTTCCTCTGAAAATTCTGATTATTAAGTGGTTCCTCTGAAAATTGAGATTATTAAGTGGTTCCTCTGAAAGATGAGATTATTAAGTGGTTCCTCTGAAAGATGAGATTATTAAGTGGTTCCTCTGAAAATTCAGATTATTAAGTGGTTCCTCTGAAAATTCAGATTATTAAGTGGTTCCTCTGAAAAATGAGATTATTAAGTGGTTCCTCTGAAAGACGAGATTATTAAGTGGTTCCTCTGAAAGATGAGATTATTAAGTGGTTCCTCTGAAAATTCAGATTATTAAGTGGTTCCTCTGAAAATTCAGATTATTAAGTGGTTCCTCTGAAAGATGAGATTATTAAGTGGTTCCTCTGAAAATTCAGATTATTAAGTGGTTCCTCTGAAAGATGAGATTATTAAGTGGTTCCTCTGAAAGATCAGATTATTAAGTGGTTCCTCTGAAAATTCAGATTATTAAGTGGTTCCTCTGAAAAATGAGATTATTAAGTGGTTCCTCTGAAAAATGAGATTATTAAGTGGTTCCTCTGAAAGATGAGATTATTAAATGGTTCCTCTGAAAGATGAGATTATTAAGTGGTTCCTCTGAAAGATGAGATTATTAAGTGGTTCCTCTGAAAATTCAGATTATTAAGTGGTTTCTGTAGATCTCAGTTGAATAAAGCCATAAGGACTATATCCAGTCACTGTCAGTGCTGGAACCAGTACAATGTAATAGATGAAGAGATCAAGGTTAAGAGGAATAAGAGGAAACAGCATATCTAAACCTGACAGATATGAGAGGAGACACAGCAGACAGAAAACGGAGTGGGTAAGAGATGAGAAGCAGTAAATTCATCTGGGGCCAATATCTCTCGTCCCACAGCAGAGTAGAAAGTGCACCAGTCTTTATTTCTTGTAACAACTCAAGACAAACGACCACCAGTCGCTACATTAGTTCTGATAAAGGACACGCAAGAAACACAATGGCTTTCCATTTCTGATTTAATCCACTCCAGTGTGTGATGTATTTTTGAACAGAATAAAACGGATTAATCAGGAGTCATGGAGGGGGAAGGGAGAAATGAGGGTGGGGGCAAGTGTGTGATACCTCATTGTGGCGATGTTGATGGTATGATGAAATATACAATGACTAATAAAGAGCTGCTGTTGATAGATAGATGATGAGGAGCGGAGGAGGGGAGGAGAAGAGGAGTGGAGCAGGAGTAGGACAGGAGGGGAGTAGAGGAAGGGAGAGGAGAGAAGGAGAAGAGGAGTGGAGCAGGAGTAGGACAGGAGGGGAGTAGAGGAAGGGAGAGGAGGAGGGGAGGAGTAGAGGAGAGAAGGAGAAGAGGAGTGGAGCAAGAGTAGGACAGGAGGGGAGTAGAGGAAGGGAGAGAAGGAGGGGAGGAGTATGAGAGGTGGATAGGAGGAGAAAAGGAGTGGTGCGGGAGTCGGACGGGAGAGGAGAGGAGACAAGAGGGGGAAGGGAGGAGTAGGAGAGGAAGGGAGAGGAGGGGAGAGGTAAGGAGAGGTGGATATGAGAAGAGGGGAGGAGGGGAGAGGAGAGAAGGAAGAGTTGAAGAAATGAGAAGAGAGGAAAGGGGAAAGATAAGAGGAGAAGAGAGAAGGAAGAGTTGAAGAAAGGAGAAGAGAGGTGAGGTGGGGCGAGGAGAGGAGAGGAGGAAAGGAGAAGAGGAGACCAGACCAGAGGTGGAGTAGAGAGGAGGAGAAGAAAGGAGAGGAGAACGGAGGAGGAGAGGGGAGAGGAAAAGAGAAGAGAAGGAGGGGAGATGCAGAGGAGAGGAGAGGAAGAGTTGTAGAAAGGAGCTGAGAGGGGATGAGAAGAGGGGGGGAGAAGTGGAAGAGGAGTAGAAAGGAGCTGAGAGGGGATGATAAGAGGGGAGGGGAGAAGTGGAAGAGGAGTAGAACGGGGAAGGGAGGGGTGAGGAGAGGAGAGGAGGAGTGGAACGGGAGAGGAGATGAGGAGGGGGAAGAGGGGAAAGATGGGAGGAGAGGAGGGGAGATGAGTGGAAGGGGGAGGTGGGGAGGAAAGGATAAGAGGGAGGGGAGAGGACAGACCGAGAGGAGTGGAAGGGGGAGGAGAGGAAAGGAGGGGAGAGGAGAGTAGGAGGGGAGGTGTGGAGAGGAGAGGAGAAGAGGGGAGAGGACGGAAGGGGGAGAAGAGGAAAGGAGGGGAGGGGAGGCACCTGTGAGATAGAAGCTGTGGACACAACATTATCAAAATACAGACTGATTCTCTGAATTAATTAGACCTGCATTCAGGAGGGTGGTGTGTGTGTCTGTCCATGTGTGTGTTTCTGTGTGGTTGTGTGTGTGTGTTTCTGTGTGAGTGTGTGGTTGTGTGTGTGGTTGTGTGTGTGTGCTGCACCACCTCGGCCCAGCCTGATCTGGAGTCTCAATTTATTTTCCCTTTCCAGCTCATCCTTTACAGAAATGACAGTGTCTTATTGATTTTACACTCAGAGATCAATCAGGTTTCCCCTGACTCTGGGAAAATGTACAGTTCCCCCTCCACCCGTCTCCCCCCCACCACCCCACCGCAGAGCAAGGGGCCCAGCCACTGAACTACCCACACAGGACCCCAGCCACTGAACTACCCACACAGGGCCCCAGCCACTGAACTACCCACACAGGGCCCCAGCCACTGAACTACCCACACAGGACCCCAGCCACTGAACTACTCACACAGGGCCCCAGCCACTGAACTACCCACACAGGGCCCCAGCCACTGAACTACCCACACAGGCTCCCAGCCACTGAACTACCCACACAGGGCCCCACCCACTGAACTACCCACATAGGGCCCCAGCCACTGAACTACCCACACAGGGCCCCAGCCACTGAACTACCTACACAAGACCCGAGCCACTGAACTACCCACACAGGACCCCAGCCACTGAACTACCCACACAGGACCCCAGCCACTGAACTACCCACACAGGACCCCAGCCACTGAACTACCCACACAGGACCAGTGATGCTCAGGAGGAGGTACTACAGTGCCGTGCAAAATTATTCAGCCCCCTTAAGTAAATACTTTGTAGCGCCACCTTTTGCAGCGATTACAGCTGTAAGTCGCTTGGGGTATGTCTCTATCAGTTTTGCACATCGAGAGACTGACATTTTTTCCTATTCCTCCTTGCAAAACAGCTCGAGCTCAGTGAGGTTGGATGGAGAGCATTTGTGAACAGCAGTTTTCAGTTCTTTCCACAGATTCTCGATTGGATTCAGGTCTGGACTTTGACTTGGCCATTCTAACACCTGGATATGTTTATTTTTGAACCATTCCATTGTAGATTTTGCTTTGTGTTTTGGATCATTGTCTTGTTGGAAGACAAATCTCCATCCCAGTCTCTGGTCTTTTGCAGACTCCATCAGGTTTTCTTCCAGAATGGTCATGTATTTGGCTCCATCCATCTTCCCATCAATTTTAACCATCTTCTCTGTCCCTGCTGAAGAAAAGCAGGCCCAAACCATGATGCTGCCACCACCATGTTTGACAGTGGGGATGGTGTGTTCAGGGTGATGAGCTGTGTTGCTTTTACGCCAAACATAACGTTTTGCATTGTTGCCAAAAAGTTCAATTTTGGTTTCATCTGACCAGAGCACCTTCTTCCACATGTTTGGTGTGTCTCCCAGGTGGCTTGTGGCAAACTTTAAACAACACTTTTTATGGATATCTTTAAGAAATGGCTTTCTTCTTGCCACTCTTCCATAAAGGCCAGATTTGTGCAATATACAACTGATTGTTGTCCTATGGACAGAGTCTCCCACCTCAGCTGTAGATCTCTGCAGTTCATCCAGAGTGATCATGGGCCTCTTGGCTGCATCTCAGATCAGTCTTCTCCTTGTATGAGCTGAAAGTTTAGAGGGACGGCCAGGTCTTGGTAGATTTGCAGTGGTCTGATACTCCTTCCATTTCAATATTATTGCTTGCACAGTGCTCCTTGGGATGTTTAAAGCTTGGGAAATATTTTTGTATCCAAATCCGGCTTTAAACTTCTTCACAACAGTATCTCAGACCTGCCTGGTGTGTTCCTTGTTCTTCATGATGCTCTCTGCGCTTTTGACGGACCTCTGAGACTATCACAGTGCAGGTGCAATTATACGGAGACTTGATTACACACAGGTGGATTGTATTTATCATCATTAGTCATTTAGGTCAACATTGGATCATTCAGAGATCCTCACTGAACTTCTGGAGAGAGTTTGCTGCACTGAAAGTAAAGGGGCTGAATAATTTTGCACGCCCAATTTTTCAGTTTTTGATTTGTTAAAAAAGTTTGAAATATCCAATAAATGTCGTTCCACTTCATGATTGTGTCCCACTTGTTGTTGATTCTTCACAAAAAAATACAGTTTTATATCTTTATGTTTGAAGCCTGAAATGTGGCAAAAGGTCGCAAAGTTCAAGGGGGCCGAATACTTTCGCAAGGCACTGTATATATATATATATACACGGCTCAAAAAAATAAAGGGAACACTAAAATTACACATCCTAGATCTGAATGAATGAAATATTCTTATTAAATACTTTTTTCTTTACATAGTTGAATGTACTGACAACAAAATCACACAAAAAGTATCAATGGAAATCAAATTTATCAACCCAAGGAGGTCTGGATTTGGAGTCACACTCAAAATTAAAGTGGAAAACCACACTACAGTCTGATCCAACTTTGATGTAATGTCCTTAAAACAAGTCAAAATGAGGCTCAGTAGTGTGTGTGGCCTCCACGTGCTTGTATGACCTCCCTACAACGCCTGGGCATGCTCCTGATGAGGTGGCGGATGGTCTCCTGAGGGATCTCCTCTGGGGAACGGGCGGGCCAGTCCATAGCATCAATTTCTTCCTCTTGCAGGAACTGCTGACACACTCCAGCCACATGAGGTTTGTCTTGCGTTAGGAGGAAGCCAGGGCCAACCGCACCAGCATATGGTCTCACAAGGGGTCTGAGGATCTAATCTCGGTACCTAATGGCAGTCAGGCTACCTCTGGCGAGCACATGGAGAGCTGTGCGGCCACCCCAGACCATGACTGACCCACCGCCAAACCGGTCATGCTGGAGGATGTTGCAGGCAGCAGAACCTTCTCCACGGCGTCTCCAGACTCTGTCACGTCTGTCACATGTGCTCAGTGTGAACCTGCTTTCATCTGTGAAGAGCACAGGGCGCCAGTGGTGAATTTGCCAATCTTGGTGTTCTCTGGCAAATGCCAAAAGTCCTGCACGGTGTTGGGCTGTAAGCACAACCCCCACCTGTGGACGTCGGGCCCTCATACCACCCTCATGGAGTCTGTTTCTGACCGTTTGAGCAGACACATGCACATTTGTGGCCTGCTAGAGGTCATTTTGCAGGGCTCTGGCAGTGCTCCTCCTGCTCCTCCTTGCACAAAGGTGGAGGTAGCGGTCCTGCTGCTGAGTTGTTGGCCTCCTACGGTCTCGCCTCCATGCTCTGGACACTATGCTGACAGACACAGCAAACCTTCTTGCCACAGCTCGCATTGATGTGCCATCCTGGATGAGCTGCACTACCTGAGCCACTTGTGTGGGTTGTAGACTCCGTCTCATGCTACCACTAGAGTGAAAGCACCGCCAGCATTCAAAAGTGACCAAAACATCAGCCAGGAAGCATAGGAACTGAGAAGTGGTCTGTGGTCACCACCTGCAGAACCACTCCTTTATTGGGGGTGTCTTGCTAATTGCCTATAATTTCCACCTGTTGTCTATTCCATTTGCACAACAGCATGTGAAATTTATTGTCAATCAGTGTTGCTTCCTAAGTGGACAGTTTGATTTCACAGAAGTGTGATTGACTTGGAGTTACATTGTGTTGTTTATGTGTTCCCTTTATTTTTTTGAGCAGTGTATTTCTCTCTCTCTCTCTCTCTCTCTCTCTCTCTCTCTCTCTCTCTCTCTCTCTCTCTCTCTCTCTCTCTCTCTCTCTCTCTCTCTCTCTCTCTCTCTCTCTCTCTCTCTCTCTCTCTCTCTCTCTCTCTCTCATCCCCGTTTCTGTGTAAAGGGCCGTGAATGCAGTCAAGATAAGGTAATCTACCAAGAGTGTTGGGATGGAATCTCTCCTTGTTAACACTCAGCCAAGACACACAGTCTCTTCTCCAGCCCACATCTCACTCCCCTGCACACATCTCACCCCCCTGCCCACTTCTCAATCCCCTGCCCACATCTCACCCCCCTGCCCACATCTCACATCTCAGCTCACATCTCACTGCCCTGCCCATATCTCACTCCCCTGCCCAGCCCACATCTCACCCCCCTGCCCACTTCTCACATCTCAGCTCACATCTCACTGCCCTGCCCATATCTCACTCCCCTGCCCATATCTCACTCCCCTGCCCACATCTCACCCCCCTGCCCCCTTCACAAATCTCAGCTCACATCTCACTGCCCTTCCCACATCTCACTCCCCTGCCCACATCTCACCCCCCTGCCCACTTCTCACATCTCAGCTCACATCTCACTGCCCTGCCCATATCTCACTCCCCTGCCCATATCTCACTCCCCTGCCCACATCTCACTCCCCTGCCCAGCCCATATCTCACTGCCCTCCCCACATCTCACTCCCCTGCCCAGCCCATATCTCACTGCCCTGCCCACATCTCACTCCCCTGCCCAGCCCATATCTCACTGCCCTGCCCACATCTCACTCCCCTGCTCAGCCCATATCTCACTGCCCAGCCCATATCTCACTCCCCTGAACTGCCCATATCTCACTCCCCTGCCCTGCCCACATCTCACTCCCCTGCCCAGCCCAGCCTTAATGTCACTGCCCTGCCCACATCTCACTCCCCTGCCCTGCCCACATCTCACTCCCCTGCCCTGCCCACATCTCACTCCCCTGCTCTGCCCACATCTCACTCCCCTGCACAGCCCATATCTCACTCCCCTGCCCAGCCCACATCTCACTGCCCTGCCCACATCTCCCTGCCCAGCCCACATCTCACTGCCCTGCCCACATCTCACTCCCCTGCTCTGCCCACATCTCACTCCCCTGCACAGCCCATATATCACTCCCCTGTCCAGCCCACATCTCACTGCCCTGCCCACATCTCCCTGCCCAGCCCACATCTCACTGCCCTGCCCACATCTCCCTGCCCAGCCCACATCTCACTGCCCTGCCCACATCTCCCTGCCCAGCCCACATCTCCCTGCCCAGCCCACATCTCACTGCCCTGCCCACATCTCCCTGCCCAGCCCACATCTCACTGCCCTGCCCACATCTCCCTGCCCAGCCCACATCTCCCTGCCCAGCCCATATCTCACTCCCCTGTTTTTTTTATTGTATTTTATTTAACTAGGCAGGTCAGTTAAGAACAAATTCTTAATTTACATGACGGCCTAGGAACAGTGGGTTAACTGCCTTTTTCAGGGGCAGAATGACAGAGTTTTACTTTGTCAGCTCAGGGATTCGATGTTGCAACCTTCCGGTTACTAGTCCAATGCTCTAGGCTAGGCTACCTGCCACCCAGTGTTAAGTCATTTAAGGAACAGTGAGTGATTCCATAAACCATCGTTAACACTCCCAGATGTAACACGTCTAACGTCACTCACTGGGCTTTATTTTCCTGTCTCAGACGTGTCCGTAGCACTGTGTATCTGGAACTCAGCAACACCTAACAAAATGTCCCCATAGAAGTACGCAACATGATGGAGTCTCCCTCTTAGAGTGAAAAGGGGAAATGTTGGACAGACAAAGAGCAGAAAAAGACAGGACTTGGTCTGTGGAGTACTTGCTACAAGGTTGCTGTCATTCAGGACTTGGTCTGTGGAGTACTTGCTACAAGGTTGCTGTCATTCAGGACTTGGTCTGTGGAGTACTTGCTACAAGGTTGCTGTCATTCAGGACTTGGTCTGTGGAGTACTTGCTACAAGGTTGCTGTCATTCAGGACTTGGTCTGTGGAGTACTTGCTACAAGGTTGCTGTCATTCAGGACTTGGTCTGTGGAGTACTTGCTACAAGGTTGCTGTAATTCAGGACTTGGTCTGTGGAGTACTTGCTACAAGGTTGCTGTAATTCAGGACTTGGTCTGTGGAGTACTTGCTACAAGGTTGCTGTAATTCAGCCTGGGAGCAAATCAAGACGGTGGTGGAGGGCAAAACCAGTTCCCAAGTGACCAAGAATGACAGGCCTGGGAGAATGTCACAGCAATTGTGGGGCCATCACTGGCAAGGCATCATGGGTGATTACTTCATGGTCTTCTCTGCGACTCGTCGGGGACAGCGCCACCCTTGCCTCGTCCCTGGCCGAAACCTTTTGGCGCTGACATTTAACGTGTTGATTTTTTAGCACTTATGCTAATTGTTGTAATTTTCCTGATGAAGCGACCGTTCTGATACCTTGATGCGGCCAAGATAGTTTTACATTTTCTATGCTGGTCCTCTTTGCCATTTGGTCTGTGTAGTGTCAGCTCGGAGTGCTACTGAAAGCAGACAAAATTGCAAGCAAATTGCATCAGATTGCCAACATTGTGAAAAGGTAAATTGCTTGCAAATCTATTTAAACCACTGGCCTATTTTCATCAGCTACGGTACTTGGTATTCATGATTGCTTAATTGGCGACCTTTCCTATTGTGTAGAGCTGTATGGTGCAGTGGAAAGCGATCTTTACCAAACCAATTACCCTGTTTTTTCTCCTCACTGCTACATTAGAGCTGTGATTGCGACGGCTAGTCCTTTGTAAATGAACTTTCAGATTTCAATGATATTTTTTTTGGGGGGGGGGTGGGCTTATGGAGAATAAAGTGTCATTTGTTTACTGTGGTGTTGTGTTATGAAGGCTCTTTGTTTACTGTGGTGTTGTTGTGTTATGAAGGCTCTTTGTTGACTGTGGTGTTGTTGTGTTATGAAGGCTCTTTGTTTACTGTGGTGTTGTGTTATGAAGGCTCTTTGTTTACTGTGGTGTTGTGTTATGAAGGCTCTTTGTTTACTATGGTGTTGTGTTATGAAGGCTCTTTGTTTACTGTGTTGTTGTGTTATGAAGGCTCTTTGTTTACTGTGGTGTTGTGTTATGAAGGCTCTTTGTTTACTGTGGTGTTGTTGTGTTATGAAGGCTCTTTGTTTACTGTGGTGTTGTGTTATGAAGGCTCTTTGTTTACTGTGGTGTTGTTGTGTTATGAAGGCTCTTTGTTTACTGTGGTGTTGTGTTATGAAGGCTCTTTGTTTACTGTGGTGTTGTGTTATGAAGGCTCTTTGTTTACTGTGGTGTTATGTTATGAAGTCTCTTTGTTTACTGTGGTGTTGTGTTATGAAGGCTCTTTGTTTACTGTGGTGTTGTGTTATGAAGGCTCTTTGTTTACTGTGGTGTTGTGTTATGAAGGCTCTTTGTTTACTGTGGTGTTGTGTTATGAAGGCTCTTTGTTTACTGTGGTGTTGTGTTATGAAGGCTCTTTGTTTACTGTGGTGTTGTGTTATGAAGGCTCTTTGTTTACTGTGGTGTTGTGTTATGAAGGCTCTTTGTTTACTGTGGTGTTGTGTTATGAAGGCTCTTTGTTTACTGTGGTGTTGTTGTGTTATGAAGGCTCTTTGTTTACTGTGGTGTTGTTGTGTTATGAAGGCTCTTTGTTTACTGTGGTGTTGTGTTATGAAGGCTCCTTGTAGAGGGATTGTCAGAGAGAATGGAGGCAGACAAAGTCAAGCCCTGTCTGTTTCTGACAGTTATTATCGAAGGACCCTTTAATTTGCTCATGTGAGGGACGAATCAAAGATGGGAAGATATATACACATTTTGTCACATTGTCAAAAGCTAATAAAACACTTGAAGGATTTTTTTACATTGTTATGTTTTTTTGGAGGGGATTCATTTGTTCAGTTTTAATGAACCTTCAAACATCTGAACCTTATATTCATTTTATATCTGGTTCTCTCTATATCTCTCTTTTAACAGTCTGCAGTGAGACTTTAACAGGGCTCTGCTGTGTGTGACTGTGTAGATAGGCTTATTGTACATTTTGGTCTGGTACATTTACAAAAAGTTCATTGGTACTTCACATGCTTAACTGATCATAGATGTTATATTAGAAACATCATCCATGACATCATCCATGACGTCTTCCATGACATCATCCATGACATCTTCCATGACATCATTAATGACATCATCCATGACATCTTCCATGACATCATCCATGACGTCTTCCATGACATCATCCATGACATCTTCCATGACATCATTAATGACATCATCCATGACATCTTCGATGACATCATCCATGAAGTCCTCCATGGCATCATCCATGATGTCTTCCATGACGTCATCCATGACTTCTTCCATTACATCATCCATGACATCTTCCATGACATCATCCATGGCCAGGTGCAGTTGTAAATGAGAACTTGTTCTCAACTGGCCTTCCTGGTTAAATAAAGGTGTTCTCAACTGGCCACCTGGTTAAATAAAGGTGTTCTCAACTACCCTACCTGGTTAAATAAAGGTGTTCTCAACTGGCCACCTGGTTAAATAAAGGTGTTCTCAACTGGCCTACCTGGTTAAATAAAGGTGTTCTCAACTAGCCTACCTGGTTAAATAAAGGTGTTCTCAACTGGCCTACCTGGTTAAATAAAGGTGTTCTCAACTGGCCTACCTGGTTAAATAAAGGTGTTCTCAACTGGCCACCTGGTTAAATAAAGGTGTTCTCAACTGGCCACCTGGTTAAATAAAGGTGTTCTCAACTGGCCACCTGGTTAAATAAAGGTGTTCTCAACTGGCCACCTGGTTAAATAAAGGTGTTCTCAACTGGCCACCTGGTTAAATAAAGGTGTTCTCAACTGGCCACCTGGTTAAATAAAGGTGTTCTCAACTGGCCACCTGGTTAAATAAAGGTGTTCTCAACTGGCCACCTGGTTAAATAAAGGTGTTCTCAACTGGCCTACCTGGTTAAATAAAGGTGTTCTCAACTGGCCACCTGGTTAAATAAAGGTGTTCTCAACTGGCCACCTGGTTAAATAAAGGTGTTCTCAACTGGCCACCTGGTTAAATAAAGGTGTTCTCAACTGGCCACCTGGTTAAATAAAGGTGTTCTCAACTGGCCTACCTGGTTAAATAAAGGTGTTCTCAACTGGCCACCTGGTTAAATAAAGGTGTTCTCAACTGGCCACCTGGTTAAATAAAGGTGAAATTAAAATAAAGAAATAAACAGCCAGAGGCTTTTAATACATATCATTATTCCTCAATCAGGATGTTTTTGATGATTCTATCTCACACACACACACACACGCACACACACACACGCACGCACACACACACACACACGCACACATGCACACCCTGCCTATTCACTCCACCAAGGTATTTCAGACTAGTTTAGCTCTGTCTCTCATATAACTTTTCCATTGATCATCGCCTCATTCAAATATATCCAAGCCCTCCTCACCAACAGTGCTGGAATGATAGATAGACACAGAAGTGATGGCATGTGCCCCACAGGTGTAATCACTCTTCCCAAATACTGTAATATTCATTTTGTAATTGTACAGTTTCCCATCTAAATACTTTCAATCAATCAAATAGTCAGCTACAAAAATGCATCTTTATTCCCCACAGCAATATGAGCTGTATGGTGATGAGAAAGCCCCCCCCCCCCCCCCCTCCAGTCAGACAGACAGAGAGACACGCTGTGGGTGTGTACATTATAATATTCCTGTAGATGGAGTGAAACGTGCTGAACTCAGCCAAAGGGCTGTCTCACACACACACACACACACAACCCCCAAATGGCTGTCATTCCGTGCACATCTCTCCCTGTTAGAGAGGCCCAATAGAATTAACCCCAGATTAACCCACCTGGTCTGAGTGGAAGGTACTGGCGTGCAGGGCTAATGTGTGTGTGTGCCCTCTGCCAGGTATCGTGGCCTCTCCCTGGCACGGTTAGTGCCATCTGAGGGGCATCAGGACAGCATGGCCATCACTGTACAGCTGGCATCTGCGTGGCACTGCCAGGCAGAGAGACAGAGGTAGCTACTAGTTAATGTCCCCCATGACATCCCTGTTGGCGCAACAGGATCTCTGCTTTCTACCCTTCCTGTCCACATCACTGGAAACACAAGGAAGTTCTGCGACCCACTACTATTGTGACTGGTTTCTGCTAACTAAAACTATTGAACACTGTACACTCTATCTAACCCAGGGCTGGATCTAGGTTGGTTGCCCTTGTTGCTGGCTCAAATAGGAAGTAATGAACAACGGGGAAACTGTTGTCACAAAGCTCTCCCAATTCTTCACAATGGGCAAGAAACATAGAAACAGATTATCCTGGACCTATTTCATTGGTTTTAAATCAATCAATCCTTGAAATGATGTTATAAACTCCTATTATGATCAATCTCATGAGTCATCTGCATGGTCAGGACAGTAATGAATTAAGGCTACCTGTCTGTCTGGTGATTACAGCTGCTCTCTAACTACTGTTCTCCTCTTCTTCCATGCCTTAAGGCACCATTTAAACCCTGCTTCCTTCCTTCCTCTCTCCTCACCCAGCGGTTCCACCCCTCGTCTGTCTGTCTGCCCCTCCATTTCAACTTGCAGGTAGATTGCCAATGGGGACAGGTGTGTATGCTGTCAGTCAGGGTGTTCATCAGACATCCAATCAGACACAGAGGCTGATGGGAGGATAGGGAAGGAGGAAGTGATTGTTTAACAGACCAGGTAGCACAGTTGGAGGCGATACATAACAAGGTGGTTCCCCGTCTCTTTGGCTCGCAACTTTAATGGCTGGACTATAATGTCATCTAAATCCTCAGCCTGTTTGTCTAGAGAAAGGTTCATGTCAAGAATAAACCATCTTTAACATAATTCTGGTTATCCCAGCGAACTAGACTGCACAGAGCATAAATCAACACTCAGAGGGAGTGTTCCAAATGGTACCCTATTCCCCCTATGGGCCCTGGTCTAAAGTAGTGTCCTATATAGGTAGTAGGGTGTCAGTTGGGACTCGTGTATTGTCAGTATAAATACTGTGGTATTAGTGGTGCACACCGCTCCATAAAACCACATGGTGCTGCTGGTTAGGAAATCAGAATATGCTGCTAGCTATTTGAAAAAGCAGTGTCTTTGACCTTGGGAAGACTTTAATCAAGAGGTATAGATTAACTGTTATAATGAATCAATGGGCCATAACATATAGTGTGACTGTTTATTATGAGAGTTGTCCTTAAAGCATTGACATGTACACTAGGTGATTGTCCACTGAATGAAGAGGAGACAGAAGAAGGTCAATGTACCAGATAATAGAAGAACCCTGTAAGGATATGAACAAGCCTCTAATTTCACTAGTCAGGTAATAGTATTGAACTGCGGGTCTTATCCAACTACCATCTACTGCTATTCTACGACTGAGAGAGAGTTGGGGATATGAAATGGTGTTATGAATCCAGACAGCATTCATAACAAATCAACAGTATTAACTCAACGCTTCATCAGTCGTCTGTTTTTAAGTTTCGTTGAGGCTTCCGTGTAATTTAATTTGTCCGTATGGATTCCTGCCACATTCCATCCATCTATTCTTCCACTTGGTCAATACCTGAAAACAGTGCTGTCTGACAATCCTTCCTGTCCACCGCGTATTTAATATTTACTGATGGCCAGGCCTTATTAAAGCAAGATGAATCGCTCTCCACTGACATGGATTTTATTTCAGCACAGGTGGGGTTGGGGAGAAGGGGGAGGGAGAGATTGACTGAGAGAAGGAGAGAGTGGGATTGAGAAAGTGAGAGAGGGAAGTTTGAGGGGACAGGCAGAATAACTGTGGCTGGTGGGGGTATCATCTTGTGGGCTTCTGTGTGACCGGCTCGCTGCGGGTCCTATAGTTCTGGAGCTGCACCCTGTTCCAGAGAAGAAGAGAGGAGGTAGAGGTAGAGCAGAGGAGTTAGAGGAGAGGAGATAGAGGAATTAGAGGAGAGGAGTTAGAGGAGAGTAGAGGAGGTAGAGGAGATGAGTTAGAGGAGAGGAGATAGAGGAATTAGAGGAGAGGAGTGAGAGGAGTTAGAGGAGAGGAGAGGAGGTAGAGGAGATGAGTTAGAGGAGAGGAGATAGAGGAGTTAGAGGAGAGGAGTGAGAGTGTCACGCCCTGACCTTAGAGATCCTTATTGTTCTCTATGTTTGGTTAGGTCAGGGTGTGACTCATGTGGGAAAGTCTATGTTTTCTATTTCTTTGTTTTTGGCAGTGTGGTTCCCAATCAGAGGCAGCTGTCTATCGTTTTCTCTGATTGGGGATCATATATAAGTTGTCATTTTCCTTTTGGGTTTTGTGGGATCTTGTTTTCTGTTTAGTGTCTGTGCCTGACAGAACTGTTCGCTTTCGCTTTTGTTATTTTTGTTTGAGTTTTTTTGAATAAAAGAGTCATGAACACTTTCCACGCTGCGCTTTGGCCCACACTTCCTAACACCAACGAGAGCCGTAACAGAGAGGAGTTAGAGGAGCTAGAGTAGAGGAGATAAAAGAGTGGAGATAGAGAGGAATTAGAGGAGATAGAGGAGAGGAGATAGAGGAGTTAGAGTAGAGAGGAATTAGAGGAGATAGAGGAGCTAGAGGAGAGGAGTTAGAGGAGAGGAGATAGAGGAGTTAGAGTAGAGAGGAATTAGAGGAGATAGAGGAGCTAGAGGAGAGGAGTTAGAGGAGAGGAGATAGAGGAGATAGAGGAGAGGTTAGAGGAGAGGAGATAGAGGAGTTAGAGGAGATAGAGGAGTTAGAGGAGAGGAGATAGTGGAGTTAGAGGAGCTAGAGTAGAGGAGATAAAAGAGTGGAGATAGAGAGGAATTAGAGGAGATAGAGGAGAGGAGTTAGAGGAGAGGAGATAGAGGAGTTAGAGTAGAGAGGAATTAGAGGAGATAGAGGAGCTAGAGGAGAGGAGTTAGAGGAGAGGAGATAGAGGAGTTAGAGTAGAGAGGAATTAGAGGAGATAGAGGAGCTAGAGGAGAGGAGTTAGAGGAGAGGAGATAGAGGAGATAGAGGAGAGGTTAGAGGAGAGGAGATAGAGGAGTTAGAGGAGATAGAGGAGTTAGAGGAGAGGAGATAGTGGAGTTAGAGGAGCTAGAGTAGAGGAGATAAAAGAGTGGAGATAGAGAGGAATTAGAGGAGATAGAGGAGAGGAGTTAGAGGAGAGGAGATAGAGGAGTTAGAGTAGAGAGGAATTAGAGGAGATAGAGGAGTTAGTGGAGAGGAGATAGAGGAGTTAGAGGAGAGGAGATAGAGGAGAGGAGATAGAGGAGTTAGAAGAGAGGAGATAGATGAGAGGAGACAGAGGAGAGGAGTTAGAGGAGAGGAGGTAGAGGAGAGGAGTTAGAGGAGATATAGGAGTTAGAGGAGATAGAGGAGAGGAGTTAGAGGAGAGGAGTTAGAGGAGATATAGGAGTTAGAGGAGTTAGAGAGGAGATATATGAGTTAGAGGAGATAGAGGGGAAGAGTTAGAGGAGAGGAGTTAGAGGAGATATAGGAGTTAGAGGAGTTAGAGGAGTTAGAGGAGATGAGAGAGGAATTAGAGGAGTTAGAGGGGAGGAGATAGAGGAGTTAGAGGAGAGGAGTTAGAGGAGAGGAGATAGAGGAGTTAGAGGAGAGGAGATAGAGGAGTTAGTTGAGTTAGAGGAGTTAGAGGAGAGGAGTTAGTGGAGAGGAGTTAGAGGAGTTAGTGGAGAGGAGTCAGAGGAGTTAGAGGACAGGAGATAGAGGAGAGGAGTTAGAGGCGAGGAGAGCCACCACCGTGTGAGAAGTAGTGTGCCTCCTTCGTGGTGGCTGATGACAGAGCAGCACAGATGGGCTTGGGGTTGGGGCTCGTTCCCCAGCATGCTCTTTTGTATGGAGCCCTGCTCACTAATTACAGCTGATGACTGTGTGTGAGGGGGAGCGAGAGGGGCGGAGAGGGGAGACTGTGGGCAGTAGAGGGGGTGAGGAGAGGGGTAAATGATGGAGAGGGTAGCAGAGGTAGAGGAGGGAGAGGGGAGGGGAGCAGGGGTAGAGGAGGGAGAGGGGAGGGGAGGGAGAGGGGAAGAGAGCAGGGGTAGAGGAGGGAGAGGGGATGGGATAGGAGCAGGGGTAGAGGAGGGAGAGGGGAGGGGAGGGAGAGGGGAAGGGAGCAGGGTTAGAGAAGGGAGAGGGGATGGAAGCAGGGGTAGAGGAAGGAGAGGGGAGGGGAGCAGGGGTAGAGGAGGGATTGGGATGGAAGCAGGGGTAGAGGAGTGAGGGGGAGGGGAGCAGGGCAAAAGGAGGGAGAGGAGAGGGGAGCAGGGGTAGAGGAGGGAGAGGGGATGGAAGCAGGGGTAGAGGAGGGATGGGGGAGGGGAGCAGGGGAAAAGGAGGGAGAGGAGAGGGGAGCAGGGGTAGAGGAGGGAGAGGGGATGGAAGCAGGGGTAGAGGAGGGAGGGGGAGGGGAGCAGGGGAAAAGGAGGGAGAGGAGAGGGGAGCATGGGTAGAGGATGGAGAGGGGAGGGGAGCAGGGGTAGAGGAGGGAGGGGGGAGGGGAGCAGGGGTAGAGGAGGGAGAGGGGAGGGGAGCAGGGGTAGAGGAGGGAGGGGGAGGGGAGCAGGGGAAAAGGAGGGAGAGGAGAGGGGAGCAGGGGTAGAGGAGGGAGAGGGGATGGAAGCAGGGGTAGAGGAGGGAGGGGGGAGGGGAGCAGGGGAAAAGGAGGGAGAGGAGAGGGGAGCAGGGGTAGAGGAGGGAGAGGGGAGGGGAGCAGGGGTAGAGGAGGGAGAGGGGAGGGGAGCAGGGGCAGAGGAGGGAGAGGGGAGGAGAGCAGGGATAGAGGAGGGAGAGGGGAGGAGAGGGGAACAGGGGTGGAGGGGGGGAGGAGGGATGGGAGAGGGGAGCAGGGCGTGGGGAGTGGAGAGGGGGAGGGTATGCAGAGGGGGAGAGGGGGGAGGACTCAGGCAGGTGACAGGATGAGGAGAAGAACCTGTGGCAGATCACGGCACCATCAGGCACAACGGAGGCGCAAGCTGACAGCTAATTAGGAAAGACAGGGATTTCTCCCCATGTAACAGATGTTGTCTAATCAGTCCAGCTCGGGAGAGCCCAGCGCCAGCGACATTTCATGCACAATTTAACCATCTAAAAGGGATGAAATACTTAATGCATTGTAAGGCCAGCACAGCTGTTTCTCTCTCTCTCTCTCATCAGAATAAAAGAATCTCCCATGCAGTCCAAAAAATATGCATGTTTTATGTAACTCCAACCAAGTGTTTATAATGCTATAATAGCTGATGGGGAAAATGAGCTTCTGCACATCTGCCAAAAGATTTCAGCTCTGTAAGTTACTAGTACAATGTTAATAGACCAACAGATAAACAGCAGAGTTTTGACTGGGTCTGTTTGACACTGCATAGCTTCTGTCTCACAGATAATCAGAGCAATTTGATTCTGAGCTTCTGTCTTGTCTGCACAAAGCAAAAGCAATATCATTTCAAACCATTTCAAGCCAGAACCGTCATGTCAATAGATTTGGAAACACTTTAAAATGATTGAAACAAAGATATTTCTCCTCGTGTCACTTTTTTCACAAAATAAAATTAGGGTCACAATCAGTTGTGATCCAGGATCAAATAAGAGTCTTAAAATAATTTAAGAGACTATTAAACAAAGCTTTTTAACAAACTATCAACAAGCTATAGGGGCTGCTAAACTGATGCATAGCCAGAATGAAGGGACTCTAAGGTACAAACCAACAACAACAGCCCACGCTGTATGAAAGGGCAGGACTATTGTAGGTCACAGATAGACAGACTCATAATGATGTCCCTTTCTTCCACGCCACTATCTACTCTTTCTCTCCCTAGCAGCCCTGCTATTGGCTGGATCCCATCCCCCTGATGTCCCAGCTGTGCATGTTTATCTGATGTTCTGGATGACAGGTCATCTGGCTGAAAGTTCCAACAATTGGAGAGAGAGAGAGAGACCCTGGCTGATGAAATCTGTGCAGTTATCACGCTGGCCATTTCCTGTCAAACACTCCGCTTCAATTTAAGGGTGCATCAATTTTCTGAGGAGGAAATCAAGGACGAGGAAGACAAGCAGAGCAGATAAACAGTGACAAAGGCACCTCTCTCTTTCTCAGCTCACTATTTTATTTATGATGGGTTGCTGTGTGTGTGTGTGTGTGTGTGTGTGTGTGTGTGTGTGTGTGTGTGTGTGTGTGTGTGTGTGTGTGTGTGTGTGTGTGTGTGTGTGTGTGTGTGTGTGTGTGTGTGTGTGTGTGGTGTGTGTGTGTGTGAGTGTATGTAAGTGTGTGTGTGTGTGCGTGTGTCCGCGTGCACGCAGCCAGAGACCAGGCAGGCTGACGGCTTCATCAGACTCAGTGATACATCTCTGATAGCCAGGACACAGTCAGTCAGTCTTCACCCTTGATGAAATGCTGCACTTGCCAAGGAGGATTTCCAACTCTGATGGCTTTCCCTGGAAATCCCTGATAGATAGAAGGTGTGGGGGGGGCGGGGTATGAGTGTGTGTTTACTGTTTGTCTTTGTCCTCACATGTATGCGCGTCTGTGTGAATGTGTACAGTATGTGTCTGTGTGCCCGTACATTCATACGTGAGGGTTTGTGGTGTTTGTGTGTGTGGGAAGAGAAGAGAGATTAGAGGGGAGAGTATGAACAACGTGGTCCACTTGTGTTTGGATGGCAGGGAGACCGTTTTTATTTAGATTTTTATTGAACCGTTATTTTACCAAGTAAATTGACTGAGAAAACATTCTAATTTACAGCAACAACCTGGGGAATAGTTACAGGGGAGAGGAGGGGGATGAATGAGTCAATTGTAAGACAGGGAGACATGCAGGCATGGTTGGGAGGGAGGGAGGGAGGGAGGGAGGGAGAGAGGGAGGGAGCGGGGGAGGGAGGGAGGGAGGGAGGGAGGGGTAAGGAGAGGAGGGAGGGAGGGGGGGTAATGAGAGGAGGGATGGAGGGAAAGGAGAGGAGGGAGGGAGGGGAAGGAGAGGAGGGAGGGAGGGAGGGTAAGGAGAGGGGGAGGGAGGGGAAGGAGAGGATGGAGGGAGGGGAAGGAGAGGAGGGAGGGAGGGGGAGGCAGGGATACTAGGTTAAACTCAATGGGTCCCGTCAGTCTGAGGCTCTATCTGTGATTCTCCATGCAAGCTTTCAGCCTCCCAGTATAGTTACTAATGTCCTGTCCAGGAAGTGTACTGTACATCAAGCTGCCTCACTACAGAAACAGGAGATAGACTAGTGTCCTGTCCAGGAGGTGTACTGGTACATCAAGCTGCCTCACTACAGAAACAGGAGATAGACTAGTGTCCTGTCCAGGAAGTGTACTGGTACATCAAGCTGTCTCACTACAGGAACAGGAGATAGACTAGTGTCCTGTCCAGGAAGTGTACTGGTACATCAAGCTGCCTCACTACAGAAACAGGAGATAGACTAGTGGCCTGTCCAGGAAGTGTCCTGGTACATCAAGCTGCCTCATTACAGAAACAGGAGATAGACTAGTGTCCTGTCCAGAAAGTGTACTGGTACATCAAGCTGTCTCACTACAAAAACAGGAGATAGACTAGTGTCCTGTCCAGGAAGTGTACTGGTACATCAAGCTGCCTCACTACAGAAACAGGAGATAGACTAGTGTCCTGTCCAGGAAGTGTACTGGTACATCAAGCTGCCTCACTACAGAAACCGGAGATAGACTAGTGTCCTGTCCAGGAAGTGTACTGGTACATCAAGCTGTCTCATTACAAAAACAGGAGATAGACTAGTGTCCTGTCCAGGAAGTGTACTGGTACATCAAGCTGCCTCACTACAGGAACAGGAGATAGACTAGTGTCCTGTCCAGGAAGTGGACTGGTACATCAAGCTGCCTCACTACAGAAACAGGAGATAGACTAGTGTCCTGTCCAGGAAGTGTACTGGTACATCAAGCTGCCTCACTACAGAAACAGGAGATAGACTAGTGTCCTGTCCAGGAAGTGTACTGGTACATCAAGCTGCCTCACTACAGAAACAGGAGAAAACTTGGGCCGTTCTGGCTTGGACAAGGCTAATAACTTACTAACTTATAGCTAGCTACTAGTTAGTGAGGTCAGACTGAGAGGGACTGGATGACTCTGAAGATGGACAGTAATGAAAGATGGCCAATACAATACAACACAACTTTATTTGTTCATTTGTTACAACGCAAATTCTTCTGCTTCTTCTGCTTTGCACTCCCATGCACCAACATATTGTTATGACCATTCCAAGATCACAGGTGTGAAATGCACAGACAGATCGTGAGATCTGACAGGACTAGAGAGATAGGAGGAATGTGGTTTATAGTAATCATCCCTAGAACTGGTAAGTGGACACTTATACCATGCTTCACTGAGCCATCTCATTTCACCTACCCAGGCAAGACACGTGTCATGACAATGACATCACTTGTCATAAAACTATTTGGAATGTCAATTAAATTAGTTCCAAATGGCACCTTATTCCCTATATAGTGCACTACTTTTGACAACAGTTCTATAGGCAAAAGAAGTGCACAGTAAAGGGAATATGGTGCCATTTGGGATATAGACATTTACATTCCTAATAGTCTAAATGAAATGTTTAGTGTTCTGCTGTATGGGAGCATTGTGAATGGTTTATGACCTGGGTTAAAGGAGGGAGGTGGGAGACTAACTACTAGACTGTCCTAATGTTGTGACGTCTCCCTCCGGGGGCTGGGCTTGTTAAGAGTTCCCGTGGTGACAGTAAACAGGAGAACCAGAGGGGAAGCGTAATTAGATGAATCTACTGCTATTGACAGACAACAGGAGACCCTCAAACTGATCAATATATAGACACACAGTGTTCACATTGTCCCAAATAACCAATAACTCCCAATAGTACTGTAGGACCAACTGAATTAGTTAGAATGAGATGAGTAAACCAGCTGGGATGAAAGTGATTCAATAGCCTATACCTTTATGTGCCAATACAAAGACAATATACTGTACATAATGGGTTTCTGTGCTATACCTTGGTGCTGCCAATACAAAGACAATATGCATAATGGGTTTCTGTGCTATACCTTTATGTGCCAATACAAAGACAATATACCTAACGTGTGTCTGTAATATACCTTTATGTGCCAATACAAAGACAATATACCTAACGTGTGTCTGTAATATACCTTTATGTGCCAATACAAAGACAATATACCTAACGTGTGTCTGTAATATACCTTTATGTGCCAATACAAAGACAATATACCTAACGTGTGTCTGTAATATACCTTTATGTGCCAATACAAAGACAATATACCTAACGTGTGTCTGTAATATACCTTTACGTGCCAATACAAAGACAATATACCTAACGTGTGTCTGTAATATACCTTTACGTGCCATTACAAAGACAATATACCTAACGTGTGTCTGTAATATACCTTTATGTGCCAATACAAAGACAATATACCTAACGTGTGTCTGTAATATACCTTTACGTGCCAATACAAAGACAATATACCTAACGTGTGTCTGTAATATACCTTTACGTGCCAATACAAAGACAATATACCTAACGTGTGTCTGTAATATACCTTTACGTGCCAATACAAAGACAATATACCTAACGTGTGTCTGTAATATACCTTTACGTGCCAATACAAAGACAATATACCTAACGTGTGTCTGTGCTATTGACAGCACAATGAGTAATGGGATATTTAGCTAGAAGAGAGACGAGCCTACCAGACGAGCTAAATGTATTTTATGCCGCTTCGAGGCAAGCAACACTGAAGCATGCATGAGAGCACCAGCTGTTCTGCACGGCTGTGTGATCACGCTCTCCGTAGCCGATGTGAGCAAGACTTTTAAACAGGTCAACATTCACAAAGCCGCGGGGCCCAACGGATTACCAGGGTGTGTACTCAAAGCATGCGCGGACCAACTGGCAAGTGTCTTCACTGACATGTTCAACCTCTCTCTGTCCGAGTCTGTAATATCTACATGTTTCAAACAGACCACCAAAGTCCCTGTGCCCAAGAAACCGAAGGAATCCTGCCTAAATGATTACCGCTCCATAGCATTCACGTCGGTAGCCATGAAGTGCTTTGAATGGCTGGTCAGGGCTCACATCAACACCATCATGCTGGAAACCCTAGACCCACTCCAATTCGCGCACCGCCTCAACAGATCCACAGATGACGGAATCTCAATCACACTCGACATTGCCCTTTCCCACCTGGACAAAAGGAATACCTACGTGAGAATGCTGTTCACGGGCCTCCCGAGTGGCACAGTGGTCTAAGGCACTGCATCACAGTTGCTAGCTGTGCCACTAGAGATCTTGGTTCGAGTCCAGGCTATGTCACAGCCTGCTGCGACCTGGAGACCCATTGGGCGGCGCACAATTGGCCCAGCGTCGTCCGGGTTAGGGGAGGGTTTGGCCGGCAGGGATGTCCTTGTCCCATCGTTCTCTAATGACTTCGGGACGGGAGCATGCACGCTGACACAGTCGCCAGGTGTACAGTATTTCCTCCGACACATTGGTGTGTCTGGATTCCGGGATAAACGGGCATTGTGCCAAGAAGCAGTGCGGCTTGGTTGGATCGTGTTTCGGAGGACGCATGGCTCTTGACCTTCGTCCGTACTGGAGTTGCAGCGATTAGACAAGACTGTAACTACCAATTGGAGAGACAAAAACTATATATTTTTTAAAGAGAATGCTCTTCATTGCCTACAGCTCAGCGTTCAACACCGTAGTGCCCACAAAGCTCAACTCTAAGCTAAGGACCCTGGGACTAAACACTTCCCTTTGCAACTGGATCCTGGACTTCCTGATGGGCCACCCCCAGGTGGTAAGGGTAGGAATCTGCCACGCAGATCCTCAACACTAGGGCCCCTCAGCGGTGCGTGCTTAGTCCCCTCCTGTACTCCCAGTTCATCCACGACTGCGTGGCCAAGCACAACTCCCACACCATCATTAAGTTTGCTGATGACACAACAGTGGCAGGCCTGATCACAGACAGCGTTGAGACAGCCTATAGGGAGGAGGTCAGAGACCTGTCAGTGTGGTGCCAGGATAACAACCTCTCCCTCAATATGAGCAATAAAAAAGGAGCTGATTGTGGACTACAGGAAAAGGCCCCCATTGACATTGACGGGGCTGTAGTGGAGCGGGTCGAGAGTTTCAAGTTCCTTGTTGTCCACATCAACAACAAACTATCATGGTCCAAACACATCAAGACAGTCGTTAAGAGGGCACAACAACACATTTTCCCCCTCAGGAGATTTAAAAGATTTGGCATGGGTCCTCAGATACTCCAAAAGTTCTACAGCTGCACCATCGAGAGCATCCTGACCAGTTGCATCACCGCCTGGTATGGTAACTGCTCGGCATCTGACCGTAAGGCGCTACAGAGGGTAGTGCGTATGGCCCAGTACATCACTGTGGCCAAGCTTCCTTCCGTCCAGGACCTATATACTTGGCATGTCAGAGGAAGGGTCAAATAATTGTCAGACTCCAGTCAGCCAAGTCATAGCGTTGGGCCAGTAGCCGGAAGGTTGCTGGGTCGAATCCCCGAGCTGACAAGGTTAACAATCTGTCGTTCTGCCCCTGAGCAAGGCAGTTAACCCACTGTTCCCCGGGCGCTGAAGACGTGGATGTTGATTAAGGCAGCCCCCCGCAACTCTCTGATTCAGAGGGGTTGGGTTAAATGCAGAATAAACATTTCAGTTGAAGGCATTCAGTTGTACAACTGACTAGGTATCCCCCTTTCCCTTTCATGGACTGTTCTCCCTGCTACCGCACGGCAAGTGGTACCGGATCGCCAAGTCTAGGACCAAAAGGCTCCTTAACAGCTTCAAACCCCAAGCCAGAAGACTGCTGAACAACTAATCAAATGGCCAACCGGACTATTTACATTGACCCCCCCCCCTGTTTTTACACTGCTGCTACTCTCTGTTTATTATTTATGCGTAGTGCAAATGACCTCGACTAACCTGTACCCCTGCACATTGACTCGGTACCGGTACCCATTTGATATACAGTTGAAGTCGGAAGTTTACATACACTTAGGTTGGAGTCCACAAATTTCTTGTTTTGGCAAGTCGGTTAGGACATCTACTTTGTAGTCATTTTTCCAACAATTGTTTACAGACAGATTATTTAACTTATAATTCACTGTATCACAATTCCAATGGGTCAGAAGTTTAGATACACTTAGTTGACTGTTCCTTTAAACAGCTTGGAAAATTCCAGAAAATTATGGCATGGCTTTAGAAGCTTCTGAAAAGCTAATTGACATCATTTGAGTCAATTGGAGGTGTACCTGTGGATGTATTTCAAGGCCTACCTTCAAACTCAGTGTCTCTTTGCTTGACATCATGGAAAATCAAAATAAATCTTTCAAGACCTCCACAAGTCTGGTTCATCCTTGGGAGCAATTTCCAAATGCCTGAAGGTACCAAATTCATCTGTACAAACAATAGTAACAATAAACACCATGGGACCACGCAGCCGTCATACCGGTCAGGAAGGAGGCGCGTTCTGTCTCCTAGAGATGAACATACTTTGGTGCAAAAAGTGCAAATCAATCCCAGAACAAGAGCAAAGGACCTTGTGAAGATGCTGGAGGAAACAGGTACAAAAGTATCTATATCCACAGTAAAACGAGTCCTGTATCGACATAATCTGAAAGGCCGCTCAGCAAGGAAGAAGCCACTGCTCCATAAAAAAAGACAGACTACGGTTTGCTCCTGCACATGGGGATGAAGATCGTACTTTTTGGAAAAAAGTCCTCTGGTCTGATGAAACAAAAATAGAACGGTCTGCCCATAATGACCATCGTTATGTTTGGAGGGAAAAGGGGGAGGCTTGCAAGCCAAAGAACACCATCCCAACCGTGAAACACGGGGGTGGCAGCATCATGTTGTGGGGGACTGGTGCACTTCACAAAATAGATGGCATCATGAGGTAGGGAAAATTATGTGGATATATTGAAGCAACATCTCAAGACATCAGTCAGGAAGTTAAAGCTTGGTCGCAAATGGGTCTTCCAAATGAACAATGACCCCAAGCATACTTCCAACATTGTGGCAAAATGGCTTAAGGACAACAAAGTCAAGGTATTGGAGCTGCCATCACAAAGCCCTGACCTCAATCCTATAGAAAATTTGTGGGCAGAACTGAAAAAGCGTTTGCGAGCTAGGAGGCCTACAAACCTGACTCAGTTACACCAGCTCTCTCAGGAGGAATTGGCCAAAATTCACCCAACTTATTGTGGGAAGCTTGTGGAAGGCTACCCAAAACGTTTGATCCAAGTTAAACAATTTAAAGGCAATGCTACCAAATACTAATTGAGTGTATGTTAACTTCTGACCCACTGGGAATGTGATGAAAGAAATAAAAGCTCAAATAAATCATTCTCACTATTATTATTCTGACATTTCACGTTGTTAAAATAAAGTGGTGATCCTAACTGACCTAAAACAGGGAATGTTTACTTTGATTAAATGCCAAGAATTGTGAAGAACTGAGTTTAAATGTATTTGGCTAAGGTGTATGTAAACTTCCGACATCTGCTGTAGCCTCGTTATTGTTATGTCATTTTCTTGTGTTACTTTTTGATTTGTTTATTTAGTAAATATTTTCTTAACTCTATTTCTTGAACTACATTGTTGGTTTAGGGCTAATAAGCATTTCACAGTAAGGTCTACACGCATTGTCTTTGGTGAATGTGACAAATATTTGATTTGATTTGACATTGTTTCGTGACAAGAGTCAGAGCACAAAATCAGAGCATGGTTTCTTCAATTCCTCCTATGTGATTGTTGGCACTTGTATTTCCTACTGCCACTGACTTTGCTGATAACTTCTTTATTGAGGGAAAATGTACAGTACTTACTACGACTGTGATATGTGGCTGTCTCACCTATCTATCTTAGCCCATAAGAGTCTAAGCCGGGGGGGGTTCTACTAAGCTATATGGAATTGTTTTAAGAAGGTCATACCAAGGATCATTTAGCTATTTGACTTTGAATTCTAAGACCCCTTGAAGTATCCTAATACTATTTTGTCCTTACTGCTATTAGCCCATACAAACGCATTGAATAACAGATTCACTACATGGAACAACAGGTAGTCCCAAAACAATATCATAACAAGGTTTGTTCTGAAGTGTCTGTCGTATATATCTGAGAGATATAAGATCAGGATCATCCAAAAAGAAGATACAAAAATAATGCACTAACTAAGTCACTCTGGGTACGAGCTTCTGCTAAATTAATTAAATGTCAATGTAAATGCTGGCTATATTTTGTGCTTCTCTCTCCAGTCCAGACACTGATGGAAAAAAAGCAAGACTTATTTATGTAACCTGACGATGTGTAAAAAGTCAAGCAACAAGAGTGCTCTGAGAAGCTAGTCCTCTGGGAAACCATATGAATTGGCCATTACAGAGAACGCTTCAGTGAGGTTGATTGGCCAAAATGGCCTCTCTAGTTGGGTAACCCTTGAACTGATTCAGAGTACAAACTCTGATTTTGAGTACAGACTCAGTGTACAAATTCAAAGTACAAACTTGGTGCACTAAAAGCCACCCTCGGTTGACAACAAGATTATAATGTCATGTAATATATTTTCCATAAACCAAAATCACAATGTTTAGGGAATAAATACTGTGTAAATAAAGACCTTCCTCAATTGATAGTATACTGTATTCAGAACAGAGAGCAGTGAGATTATATAGGATCTTATAGTGACTTTACCTTATACCGTCTCTCTGTGTGTGTGTGTGTGTGTGTGTGTGTGTGTGTGTGTGTGTGTGTGTGTGTGTGTGTGTGTGTGTATGTGTGTGTGTGTGTGTGTGTGTGTGTGTGTGTGTGTGTGTGTGTGTGTGTGTGTGTGTGTGTGTGTGTGTGTGTGTGTGTGTGTGTGTCTGCATGTGTGTGTCGTATATGCGTAACCTATCTCTCCAGAACAGCACTAACCCAGCCGCCCCCCCAAAGCTCTTTCCTCAGACTAATCTCTCTCTCTCAATCACCCCAAGCTATTATTGATAACAATCCCTCCCTCTCTGATAGTCGCTGCCATTGACGTCTGACCCCTTTAGTATTTTCCCTCTATTCAGTATCACTGATGCTATAACTGCCCTACACTTATGCCTCTGCAGATAGAGTCCTGCATTGATTGGCTGAGTGACTGAGAGCCGATAAGATAGCTGCAGGGAACACAGTGCATAACATATAATAGATGTGATATTTTCAAGCCATTTAAGAATAGACTACTTCACAGTTCAACACTGAAGATCTTCCATGAAAAAGGAGGTCAATATGTATTTTGTGTAATTTGAGACACAGTTAGTTTTCCCAGCAAAATGAAAGGCACATGGTAATTGATGGCGCTCAGCTAAAGGTATGAATTGTTACAGCGAGGGCTTGTTGTGTACCTTCCTTTTTTAGGGGAGTATTTGTGTCTTAACTAATGAGTGAGCTTTGCATCAACATTTGACTGTATGTTTGTTTTACTCCATGTGTAACTCTGTGTTGTTGACTGTATGTTTGTTTACTCCATGTGTAACTCTGTGTTGTTGACCGTATGTTTGTTTTACTCCATGTGTAACTCTGTGTTGTTGACTGTATGTTTGTTTACTCCATGTGTAACTCAGTGTTGTTGACTGTATGTTTGTTTTACTCCATGTGTAACTCTGTGTTGTTGACTGTATGTTTGTTTTACTCCATGTGTAACTCTGTGTTGTTGACTGTATGTTTGTTTTACTCCATGTGTAACTCTGTGTTGTTGACTGTATGTTTGTTTTACTCCATGTGTAACTCTGTGTTATTGACTGTATGTTTGTTTTACTCCATGTGTAACTCTGTGTTGTTGACTGTATGTTTGTTTACTCCATGTGTACCTCTGTGTTGTTGACTGTATGTTTGTTTTACTCCATGTGTAACTCTGTGTTGTTGACTGTATGTTTGTTTACTCCATGTGTAACTCTGTGTTGTTGACTGTATGTTTGTTTTACTCCACGTGTAACTCTGTGTCGTTGACTGTATGTTTGTTTTACTCCATGTGTAACTCTGTGTTGTTGACTGTATGTTTGTTTTACTCCATGTGTAACTCTGTGTTGTTGACCGTATGTTTGTTTTACTCCATGTGTAACTCTGTGTTGTTGACTGTATGTTTGTTTTACTCCATGTGTAACTCTGTGTTGTTGACTGTATGTTTGTTTACTCCATGTGTAACTCTGTGTTGTTGACTGTATGTTTGTTTTACTCCATGTGTAACTCTGTGTTGTTGACCGTATGTTTGTTTTACTCCATGTGTAACTCTGTGTCGTTGACTGTATGTTTGTTTTACTCCATGTGTAACTCTGTGTTGTTGACTGTATGTTTGTTTTATTCCATGTGTAACTCTGTGTTGTTGACTGTATGTTTGTTTACTCCATGTGTAACTCTGTGTTGTTGACTGTATGTTTGTTTTACTCCATGTGTAACTCTGTGTTATTGACTGTATGTTTGTTTTACTCCATGTGTAACTCTGTGTTGTTGACCGTATGTTTGTTTTACTCCATGTGTAACTCTGTGTTGTTGACCGTATGTTTGTTTTACTCCATGTGTAACTCTGTGTTGTTGACTGTATGTTTGTTTACTCCATGTGTAACTCTGTGCTGTTGACTGTATGTTTGTTTTACTCCATGTGTAACTCTGTGTTGTTGACTGTATGTTTGTTTTACTCCATGTGTAACTCTGTGTCGTTGACTGTATGTTTGTTTTACTCCATGTGTAACTCTGTGTTATTGACTCTGTTTGTTTACTCCATGTGTAACTCTGTGTTGTTGACTGTATGTTTGTTTTACTCCATGTGTAACTCTGTGTTATTGACTGTATGTTTGTTTTACTCCATGTGTAACTCTGTGTTGTTGACTGTATGTTTGTTTTACTCCATGTGTAACTCTGTGTTGTTGACCGTATGTTTGTTTTACTCCATGTGTAACTCTGTGTTGTTGACTGTATGTTTGTTTACTCCATGTGTAACTCTGTGTTGTTGTATGTGCCGAACTGCTTTGCTTTATCTTGACCAGGTCGCAATTGTAAATGAGAACTTGTTCTCAACTAGCCTACCTGGTTAAATAAAGGTGTTCTCAACTAGCCTACCTGGTTAAATAAAGGTGTTCTCAACTGGCCTACCTGGTTAAATAAAGGTGTTCTCAACTGGCCTACCTGGTTAAATAAAGGTGTTCTCAACTGGCCTACCTGGTTAAATAAAGGTGTTCTCAACTGGCCTACCTGGTTAAATAAAGGTGTTCTCAACTAGCCTACCTGGTTAAATAAAGGTGTTCTCAACTGGCCTACCTGGTTAAATAAAGGTGTTCTCAACTGGCCTACCTGGTTAAATAAAGGTGTTCTCAACTGGCCACCTGGTTAAATAAAGGTGTTCTCAACTGGCCTACCTGGTTAAATAAAGGTGTTCTCAACTGGCCTACCTGGTTAAATAAAGGTGTTCTCAACTAGCCTACCTGGTTAAATAAAGGTGATCTCAACTAGCCTACCTGGTTAAATAAAGGTGTTCTCAACTAGCCTACCTGGTTAAATAAAGGTGTTCTCAACTGGCCTACCTGGTTAAATAAAGGTGTTCTCAACTAGCCTACCTGGTTAAATAAAGGTGTTCTCAACTGGCCTACCTGGTTAAATAAAGGTGTTCTCAACTGGCCTACCTGGTTAAATAAAGGTGTTCTCAACTGGCCTACCTGGTTAAATAAATGTGTTCTCAACTGGCCACCTGGTTAAATAAAGGTGTTCTCAACTGGCCTACCTGGTTAAATAAAGGTGTTCTCAACTAGCCTACCTGGTTAAATAAAGGTGTTCTCAACTAGCCTACCTGGTTAAATAAAGGTGTTCTCAACTAGCCTACCTGGTTAAATAAAGGTGTTCTCAACTAGCCTACCTGGTTAAATAAAGGTGTTCTCAACTGGCCTACCTGGTTAAATAAAGGTGTTCTCAACTAGCCTACCTGGTTAAATAAAGGTGTTCTCAACTGGCCTACCTGGTTAAATAAAGGTGTTCTCAACTGGCCTACCTGGTTAAATAAAGGTGTTCTCAACTGGCCTACCTGGTTAAATAAAGGTGTTCTCAACTGGCCTACCTGGTTAAATAAAGGTGTTCTCAACTAGCCTACCTGGTTAAATAAAGGTGTTCTCAACTGGCCTACCTGGTTAAATAAAGGTGTTCTCAACTAGCCTACCTGGTTAAATAAAGGTGTTCTCAACTGGCCTACCTGGTTAAATAAAGGTGTTCTCAACTGGCCTACCTGGTTAAATAAAGGTGTTCTCAACTGGCCTACCTGGTTAAATAAAGGTGTTCTCAACTGGCCTACCTGGTTAAATAAAGGTGTTCTCAACTGGCCTACCTGGTTAAATAAAGGTGTTCTCAACTGGCCTACCTGGTTAAATAAAGGTGTTCTCAACTGGCCTACCTGGTTAAATAAAGGTGTTCTCAACTAGCCTACCTGGTTAAATAAAGGTGTTCTCAACTAGCCTACCTGGTTAAATAAAGGTGTTCTCAACTAGCCTACCTGGTTAAATAAAGGTGTTCTCAACTGGCCTACCTGGTTAAATAAAGGTGTTCTCAACTGGCCTACCTGGTTAAATAAAGGTGTTCTCAACTGGCCTACCTGGTTAAATAAAGGTGTTCTCAACTAGCCTACCTGGTTAAATAAAGGTGTTCTCAACTAGCCACCTGGTTAAATAAAGGTGTTCTCAACTAGCCTACCTGGTTAAATAAAGGTGTTCTCAACTGGCCTACCTGGTTAAATAAAGGTGTTCTCAACTGGCCACCTGGTTAAATAAAGGTGTTCTCAACTGGCCTACCTGGTTAAATAAAGGTGTTCTCAACTAGCCTACCTGGTTAAATAAAGGTGAGAAAAAAACTAAAAAAACAAAACAACATGTGCAACACATTCATACTGTCAACAGGTAGACAGACACTAGCACATAGTTCACACTGTCAAACAACAGGCCTGATGAAAATCACTGCTACTCAGCTAAAAAGATATCATTGCCGGTCAGTGTACATTTACCATATAGTATATAGATGTTCTAAAGAAAACATTTCATTGAATGGACAAGTTATGATTTGAACTCAAATTACATAAATAATAACATTTTCTTCCTTTCAAAAATAATCTATTTTCTCAAAGAGTTCCCAAAGTTGACGACCACAAAGTAAGATGAAGAAAACATAGCAGCGACAGAGACATGGAGTGTAAATCCTTCGATACATGAAAATAACGGACCGACCGTCTTTTAGTCGGTCCGTTATTAAATGTAATAAATGCTATGTGTAGGTTGAGGTTAGTCACTGTCTGACCAACTTCACTGGGCCTCAGGGTTCACAAGCTGTAACAGGTGATTGCTCATACTAACAGCTCATTGTGAGAGGCAGGGAGACGTTCATATTTGATGAATGATTCATTTGCGTTTTAATTTCTTCTGCCCTCTGACCTGTAAGGCAGGCTAATGTCTTTGGGGTCAGTACACACACACACACACACACACACAGACACACACACACACACGCACAAACACCCCACAGAGTGAGCGAGAGAGAGAGGGGAGGGGGGGGGAGTCACATTTAATGGGATTACCGGGGCAGAGCAGGGCCGTTCCTAACCTCCCAGCCCACCCCTCCCCTCCCTCCCAAGTCCCAGTGTGCCAATCAGCCCCAGCAGTTCAGGGATCGCCACCTCTCTCTACTCTCTATCGCATCATGGAGAGTGCTTGTGTTAGCCCGGTGTGGGGACCCGCTGCTCTCTAACCTCTTCACCACAGCAGCACTATGACTGGAGTGACCTCCGTTAGCAGAGAGAGCAGAGCTAACCGCTACCCCCCCCAGAGGAGACTTAAACACGGCACCCTACTGGGTCATAGGCTAGTGATCTAACTATTAACCCAAACCTCTCAGCTCAGTCTGGACTCAATATGAACTGCCTTGTTCAGACATCCCTCCTACCGCAATCACACTACCATCAGAGTCCTTTGGCTTGACCCCAAGATATGAATTACTCTGACGTCTGCAGGAAGCAGTAGGTGCAGACAGTAGATTTGTGACAGGAAGGTCAAAGGTTGACTTCTCTAATGGGCTCTGGACTTATAGCGTGTCGTGATCCAGGCCGTGGTTGACTAAAACGGCAGCTTTTTCCCCTGCTGTTTTGATACGTTCAACAACACAGCCTGGCCGGTAGGCTGGTCCTATAACACATTCCTTCCACCCTTCTCTCCTTTTCCGGATTCCCCCCGTCGCTGATCCCTCGGCGACGGCTTTGAAACGAAGCGGAAAATGGAAGCGATTTATTAACGAGACATTAGGGGCACTTTTTTTAATAACCTTCCCATCCTGCCCAGCGGGGTGCTGGGGGATTACACCACACAGGTTTCGGTGACACCAGAAAGGAAGTATCCCGCCAGGCGTGTGAAGAGTGCGGAGCAGGGCACAATGGCCGGCCCGGGGTTCTCACATCCCGCGCTGGGCCCTCACCCCGGGGGAAGGACAATGGGCTAAAAAGGCATGAATGTCCCTGCCCTTCCAGGACATAATGTAGGTGCTGCCACCAGGCTGAATGGGCTGACAGAGCAGCAGAGGAGGGAGAGAGAGGCACAAAGAAGGGCCATAATAAAGGAGATTCCTCGGGTCAGTAAAGCATTGCATTCACCTCTCCTCTAGGCCTCTACAGCTAGCTCTCTCTTCTGTTGGCTCTCTCTTTCTCCCTCTCTCTTTCTCTCCTGTCTTCGCTTTCTCTTTCTCACTCTCTCTCTTTACTGTCAGCTCTCTCGCTCACCTCTTTCTCGCTCACCTTTCTCTCTCACCTCTCTCTCTCTCTCTCTCTCTCTCACCTCTCTCTCTCTCTCTCTCTCTCACCTCTCTCTCTCTCTCCCTCTCGCTTTCTCCCTCTCTCTTTCTCTCCTGTCTTCGCTTTCTCTTTCTCACTCTCTCTCTTTACTGTCAGCTCTTGCTCACCTCTTTCTCGCTCACCTCTTTCTCGCTCACCTTTCTCTCTCACCTCTCTCTCTCTCTCTCTCTCTTCCTCTCTCACACACACTAGGCTGCACTCTAAAGCTACTAGGTAGATGCTGGATAGAGACAGAGCCAATGAGGTGGACTTGCTGCCCTGAGATCAGTGGGCATGAGGATAAGTTATGGGCAGCAGTAAGATAAGTATGAGGGTAAACTACAGACAGAATTAGTCCTAATACATGTCAAATATCTCAGCCTTTGACTCCTGTTTATGACTTACCAAATATTTGTGATTCAGTCTGAATTTTGTTCACAGATTTGTTCGGATGTACATAACAGGCTATTCAAGGAAAATCTATTTGTCATGAAATTGAACAGGAATTAGGTTGAAATCAAAAGTCTGTCTAGTGTTTCTGACAGATTATGGTCAGTCTCTGGAGAGAGGGTGTTTGACAAAGCACAGTTAGAGAGCTGCTCCACTCCCTTCAAAGCAGGAGGAAGGATTAGAGACATTCCTTCCTGGGTATCAGATGGCATATGTTCGTGCAGAGGTGTGAGAAATGAACAGCTTTACAACAACACATTACTTCCCCTGTTAGAGGCCTGTGCTTATTCACAACACTGTAATTACTAAGCCTTTGTCCGTGTCCATCTGTAGCTTACAGTTCAGTCAGTAGGTTATAGAATTCCCTATCAAAACTAAGTTGATTACATTTCAGTCAGTAGGTTATAGAATTCCCTATCAAAACTAAGTTGATTACATTTCAGTCAGGAGGTTATAGAATTCCCTATCAAAACTAAGTTGATTACATTTGCTTTACCTAGTTCAAAAATAGTACTGAACGTGTTATAACTTATAAATTATGCTTATAACT
Organism: Oncorhynchus clarkii lewisi; assembly: GCF_045791955.1. Taxonomy (NCBI): domain Eukaryota; kingdom Metazoa; phylum Chordata; class Actinopteri; order Salmoniformes; family Salmonidae; genus Oncorhynchus; species Oncorhynchus clarkii. The sequence goes on along the minus strand of NC_092149.1, from coordinate 7,633,418 downwards.
TTGTATATTTAAAAAAAAAAACAGCAATATGTTTATTATTTTCATTCTTCAACGTATTGAAAACATCAACCTAACCCTTGAATGGCATTGACCACCAATACGTGTCACTGAGACTGAGTGCGTAATCTTTCAAATGTTTAGCCATTGTCTGATTCACTGGCCGGATGGATCAGATAATGGAAGGAGACAAGGGAGCTGTTCTCAGACAGACGCATGCCTTTAGCTCACTTTAATCTAACTAAAGGAAATAAACTTACAACTGATCACCTTAGTGACAAAACGCTGCTGAGAAAGCTCATTTGCTTCCTCCCAATGGCTCCTGCAACAGATAATACAGTTTTATTACACAAAGGTCACTGGGGAAATTAACTTCTGGGCCAGCAAATAAAAGAAAGGCCCTGGCACTCAGAATAACAAGTATATACTGATTACATTGAATCAGGAGAATCCCAGTTCGATTGCGACACTGACCTTTCTGCCAACTCCAGAGAAGATCAGATACGTAGAAGGACAGGACAGCAGGATAGACCACAGCCACATTACGACCATATGTGTTGTATTGTGGGAATAATCAACCAGGGCAGCGACTACAAGGTAGATTCTACAAGTTATCAGTTTGAAAGTGGCTCGATTGTAATGCTTGGATTGAAAATGTGTGGTTTTTGGAGAGTCTTGAGAACACTAAATTGGATTAAGGATCATCAGTTGAATTCACAACAGGGAAAGTACAAAAAAGTGTAAATTTTTGGTTGCTGTTTTTTGTTTTAAGTGTCGGTTGCATTGGACATGTTGCTGTTCCTGTTTTTCCAACAGTAATATCATGTATTTGACCACTACAACCAGGCTACCAAATTCATTATTTTTGATAAAGTGCAGTTTGTTTTTTAAACTTGAAACTAATACATCCCAGAATCATAGCACCCTTTAATTTAATCTTCTGGCTTTCATCGTGCAGATAGCAGTCAATCAATGTCTCCTTTGGTGTCTGTGATTCATGCTAACAGGTCATTGTAATACTCTTCACTCATTAGTTCGAAAGTAACAGAGGAGAGCACTTGCTGCAGTGAGGTATGGCTTGAAATAAAGGGAGTGATTTCACTGGAGAGAGAGGGGGAGAAAGAGAGAGAGAGGAGGGGGGAAAGAGAGAGAGAGGAGGCGGGGTGAGAGACGAAGGGGGGGAGGGGGAGAAAGAGAGAGAGAGAGGAGGATGGAGAGAGCGAGGGGGGGAGAGAGGGGGAGAAAGAGAGGGAGAGGAGGGGGGGAAGAGCGAGAGAGGAGGGGGGGAACGAGAGAGAGAGGAGGCGGGGTGAGAGACGAAGTGGGGGAGAGGGGGGAGAAAGAGAGGAGGGGGAAAGAGAGAGGGGGGAGAAAGAGAGAGCGAGGGGGAGAGAGAGAGGGGGGAGGAAAAGAGAGAGAGAGAGGAGGATGGAGAGAGCGAGGGGGGGGGAGAGAGAGAGAGAGAGAGAGAGAGAGAGAAACGTAGCATCAGTGTGATAATAGCCCTCTGAACTATTGCATGTTTCAATCAATGGAGACAGAAGTGAATAAAAAAGCCGGGAGGGAAGATTCACAGACATCGATCCCGTCTCAACACAGAGAGAGCCGGCTGACAATCTAAGATCTGGCCCTGTTAATGCTCCCAGTCATCCACAAAATCAATAGAAACTCATCCTTTCAATAGCATCCAATTATTAGCACAAAGTAAAGGCAGGCTACCACAATAAATCAGCAAACTTTATTGAAAAGAGACACAGACAAGATAAATGTTGATTGGAATGCAAATAATGCACAATACTGTGCTAAAAGATACAGCCTCCGATTTATTACTTACCATTTATTTGAGATGGTTATGTTTGATGAGATGGTAGTACAATTCAGTGACAAGTAGTTCAAGATAAATGAACAGAATGAATATGATTGTTCATCAATCTCTCCAACTCTAAGTCATAAACTTAATGTCAACAAATGATTTAAAAAGGGAACAGGTTTACTCTAACACCATCTCCATGATACTGTACTGTCAGTGTGTCTTTAGAGGCTTCTCTAACACCATCTCCATGATACTGTACTGTCAGTGTGTCTTTAGAGGCTTCTCTAACACCATCTCCATGATACTGTACTGTCAGTGTGTCTTTAGAGGCTTCTCTAACACCATCTCCATGATACTGTACTGTCAGTGTGTCTTTAGAGACTTCTCTAACACCATCTCCATGATACTGCACTGTCAGTGTGTCTTTAGAGGCTTCTCTAACACCATCTCCATGATACTGTACTGTCAGTGTGTCTTTAGAGGCTTCTCTAACACCATCTCCATGATACTGTACTGTCAGTGTGTCTTTAGAGGCTTCTCTAACACCATCTCCATGATACTGTACTGTCAGTGTGTCTTTAGAGGCTTCTCTAACACCATCTCCATGATACTGTACTGTCAGTGTGTCTTTAGAGGCTTCTCTAACACCATCTCCATGATACTGTACTGTCAGTGTGTCTTTAGAGGCTTCTCTAACACCATCTCCATGATACTGCACTGTCAGTGTGTCTTTAGAGGCTTCTCTAACACCATCTCCATGATACTGTACTGTCAGTGTGTCTTTAGAGGCTTCTCTAACACCATCTCCATGATACTGTACTGTCAGTGTGTCTTTAGAGGCTTCTCTAACACCATCTCCATGATACTGTACTGTCAGTGTGTCTTTAGAGGCTTCTCTAACACCATCTCCATGATACTGCACTGTCAGTGTGTCTTTAGAGGCTTCTCTAACACCATCTCCATGATACTGTACTGTCAGTGTGTCTTTAGAGGCTTCTCTAACACCATCTCCATGATACTGCACTGTCAGTGTGTCTTTAGAGGCTTCTCTAACACCATCTCCATGATACTGCACTGTCAGTGTGTCTTTAGAGACTTCTCTAACACCATCTCCATGATACTGTACTGTCAGTGTGTCTTTAGAGGCTTCTCTAACACCATCTCCATGATACTGTACTGTCAGTGTGTCTTTAGAGGCTTCTCTAACACCATCTCCATGATACTGTACTGTCAGTGTGTCTTTAGAGGCTTCTCTAACACCATCTCCATGATACTGTACTGTCCTCTCTTTAAGTTGCTAATCATTCTCTCAGCGGATTGGACCTAAACAGATGACTGGATGCACATGAGTGGCTCTCGTCTGATTGGTCCCCAACAGCTATGAATTGAGGGAAAACGACAGTTATTCATGTTCACAGTATAGGCTTTGTAGTCATGGAGATGGATAATTACATTAAAGGTGGCCATTTGAAGTTGTCATAGAGAACTCTCACAAAGGATGGGACTAAATATGACACTATTAAATTATGTATGTTTGGATTTGCACACGCTCTCTTTGTCCTGTATGGGGGGTGGTGGGGTATAGGGGGAGGGGGGGGTGTCAACCCTTTGCTGCCCCCCCCTCTAATAATCATTAATATCTCATCATAGTTTGTGTTAATTAAAAAAGCTGCAAAGTGAATTGGCGTTAAATGTAATCATGTTGGATCTAATGTTCCTTTGTGAGGATCCCATCTATCATGGCTCTGGTTATTGAGACTTGGTTTAATCAAATAGAGAGGGAAGTCTTCTCCCCCTTTATGTGGAATGATCAGTTCTACTTCATCATCTCATCTCACGCCGAGACACAACACACCACAACACACCACTTTTCTACCATCGGCTAAGAGCTAAAGAAATGATTTAAGTTGACACCAACGAACACATCGTAGGTAGTAGACATTGGATGGGAGTTTAGCAGCCATGTTTTGCATATTGGGAATCTTGGTTTGTTTGCCAGTGAGGTATTGTTCATCAGGATATGTGTTTGAGTAGTTTTATTAGGATGTGTATGAGTTTGGAAGTTATAATGGTTTGGACAATTGTAGAGTGCATTCGGAAAGTATTCAGACACCTTGACTTTTTACACATTTTGTTATGTTACATCCTTATTCTAAAACTGATTATTAAATTAAATAAAAATCCTTACCAACACACAATACCCCATAGTGACAAAGCAAAAACAGTTTTTTAGACATTTTTGCAAATGTATTACAAACAAAAAATGGAAGTATCACATTTATATAAGTATTCAGACCCTTTACTCAGTACTTTGTTGAAGCATCTTTGTCACTGATTACAGCCTCAAGTCTTCTTGTGTATGATGCTACAAGCTTGGCACACCTGTATTTGGGGAGTTTCTCCCATTCTTGTCTGCAGATACTTTCAAGCTCTGCCAGGTTGGATGGGGAGCTTCGATGCACAGCTATTTTCAGGTCTCCCCAGAGATATTCGATTGGTCCAGGTTCTGGCTGGGCCACTCAAGTACATTCGGGGACTTGTCACGAAGCCACTCCTGCGTTGTCTTGGCTGTGTGCCCTGGGTCATTGTCCTTTTGTGCCAGGTTTCCTCCAGACGTGACGTTTGGCATTATGGCCAAAGAGTTCAATCTTGGTTTCATCAGACTAGAGAATCTTGTTTCTTATGGTCCGAGAGTCCGTTAGGTGCGTTTTGGCAAACTCCAAACGGGCTGTCATGTGCCTTTTACTGAGGAGTGGCTTCCGTTTGGCTACTCTACTATAAATCCCTGATTAGTGGAGTGCTGCAGAGATTGTCCTTCTGGAAGGTTCACCCATCTCCACAGATGAACTCTGGAGCTCTGTCAGTGTGACCATCGGGTTCTTGGTCACCTCCCTGACCAAGGCCCCGATTGCTCAGTTTGGCCGGGCGGCCAGCGATAGGAAGAGTCTTGGTGGTTCAAAACTTCTGCCATTTAAGAATGATGGAGGCCACGGTGTTCTTGGGGACCTTCAATGCTGCAGAAATGTTTTGGTCCCTTCCCCAGATCTGTGCCTCGACACAATCCTGTCTCGGAGCTCTACGGACAATTTCTTCAACCTCATGGCTTGGTTTTTGCTCTGATATGCACTGTCAGCTGTGGGACCTTGTATAGACAGGTATGTTTCTTTCAAAATCATGTCCAATCAAGTTGTAGAAACATCTCAAGGGTGATCAATGGAAACATGATGCACCTGAGCTAAATTTAGAGTCTCATAGCAACGGGTCTGAATACTTGTGTAAGTATGGTATATGTTTTTTACTTTTTTTAAAATTTGCTCAAATTTCTAAAAATGTGTTTTTTTTTGGCATTATTTAAGACATTTTTGAATAAGGCTGTAACGTAACAAAATGTGGAAAAAGTCAAGGGGTCTGAATACTTTCCAACTGCACTTTGTGCCAGACCATTTTTAATAAAGAGTAGGGAAGGGTTATCCCCAAGGGGTTCAGGAGTGTTTGGTCTAACAATAATGGCTCCCACTGTAGGATGGTCAGCCTACCAGCAACCAGCCAGCCACTCACTCTCTTTGATCCCCTACTGTCAGAGCTCCAGATAGATATGTATATATTGGCCTGGGTGGGACACAGTAATGTTGAGAAGCAACCAGATGAAGAGTGACAACTCCCAAATAAGTCAATTGAGTCATCTGGACACTCATCACAAGGTAACAAATGGTTCTGTTATCGTAGCCTTGTAAAAAGTAAAGACATTGGACTGACACTGCATAATGACATTGGCAATGTGCAAGATTGATGCTCATAGCATAACGTGCTTGGTGCTTTTTTCATATACATCATTTGGCTATTTTAATGATGTAATGTGTTTTCAAACTAAGTTTGTTGCTCGTTTGTTCCTATGTCCTTCACTTACTGTATGTCAATCAAGTCAATCATCGGCCTACTCCAGAATATTAGGCTAGCAAGCTAACAGAGATGCTAAGTGACTATACTAAGTGGCTATGCTACTATTATGATTAATCTGGTTCTTCTGGCTAATGGGGCGTTCACATGCTGTCGGGGTTAACGGAAGTTCGGAGTTCTCCACTGGGAAGTTTCACTTGATCAACCTTCATAGTCGTAACTACAAGTGGGACACCCTGAGAAAATGTTGTTACTGGAGTTGCCGAGTTGTGATGTTTTCACCACTGACCTTTCATCTTTTCAATGTGGATAATTTCGCTAGTTTAACCATATTGTCAATGTTAAGTAAGCTAGCTAACTTTATTATTAGCAATGTTAGCTAGCTTATCAAGCTAGCTAAAATCGTATTGGTTGAAGAATTGGTCCGACTTCAAAAGCACTTGAACACAATCAAGTCATACTAATGACTTCCCAATTCCAAGTTTCCCACTTCCCAAAAGCACACGAATGCAACATACAGGCTATAGCTCTGTAATAATGAGGTGTCTTCTCAATACCCACTCTCGTGGCATAGCATGAAATATATCAGAAATATATCCATTGTCCTTCATCCTCAATAACCAGGTGTCAAATCCCATATTCTTAGTGTTTTCAAGTCCTGTATTTATCAAAACAACAGTCCTGAGGGTTTCTGTACTTACTACCCAGACGATAAAGATCATGTCATTCACTTATAGGATAGAAGGAGAATGCTGTAATACTGTATACCATAGAATCTCTATGACCCATATACTGTATGGGTAGAGTTGACATGATTGCCAACATCCCTTCACAACATAGCCTAGTCTCTGTTGTGGTAGCCTAGTCTCCGTTGTGATAGCCTAGTCTCCGTCCTAATATTTTTGGTTAATGAGCCATAAAATGTGTTCCTTTACTGTAATGTTGACCCCTTAATTATAAAGTATTGCTGCTATTAAAAACCAGTATATGTCATTCAGACAAAATAGTGGAGGAGGGGAGGAGGAGGGGATTAACATTGTTCATTTATAAGCCTTCTCTCAATGCGATAAATCAACTACAGATGTAGGATCTAAATTTGATCAGTCTTTTCTTACTGATCTTTTTTTTTTAGATAAGAAAATGGGATGATTATACAGTGCATTAGGGAACTATTCAGACCCCTTGACTTTTTCCACATTTTATTACGTTACAGCCTTATTCTAAAATTAATTAAATAAAAAAAAATCTTTATCAATCTATACACAACACCCCACAATGACAACGGAAAAACAGACTTTTAGAAATTTGTGCAAATAAAAAATTACAAATAAATGAAAAACCACATTTACTTAACTATTCAGACCCTTTGCAGTGAGACTCAATATTGAGCTCAGGTGCATCCTGTTTCCAGTATTCATCCATGAGATGTTTCTAGAACCTGATTGGAGTCCACTTGTGCTACATTCAATTGATTGGACATGATTTGGAAAGGCACACACCTGTCTGTACAAGGTCCCACAGTTGACAGTACATGTCAGAGCAAAAACCAAGCCATGAGGTCAAAGGAATTGTTTGTAGAGCACAGAGACAGGATTGTGTCGAGGCACAGATCTAGGGAAGGGTACCAAAACATTTCTGCAGCATTGAAGGTCCTCAAGAACACAGTGGCCTCCATCATTCTTAAATGGAAGAAGTTTTGAACCACCAAGACTCTTCTTAGAGCTGGCCGCCCAGCCTAACTGAGCAATAGGGAGAGAAAGGCCTTGGTCAGGGAGGTGACCAACAACCCGATGGTCACTCTGACAGAGCTCCAGAGTTTCTCTGTGGAGATGGAAGACACTTCCAGAAGGACAACCATCTCTGCAGCACTCCACCAATCAGAGCTTTATGGTAGAGTGGCCAGATGGAAGCCACTCCTCAGTAAAACTGCCCGCTTGGAGTTTGCCAAAAGTTTGCCAAAAGGTACCTAAAGGCCTCAGACAATGAGAAAAAATGTCTGGTCTGATGAAACCAAGATTGAACTCTTTGGCCTGAATGCCAAGTTTCACATCTGGAGGAAACATAGCACCATCCCTACGGTGAAGCATGGTGGTGGCAGCATCATGCTTTGGGGATGTTTTTCAGCAGCAGGGACTGGGAGACTAGTCAGGATCGAGGGAAAGATGAAAGAAGCAAAGTACAGAGAGATCCTTGATGAAAACCTGCTTCAGAGCGCTCAGGACCTCAGACTGGGGCGAAGGTTCACCTTCCAACAGGACAACAACCCTAAGCACACAGCCAAGACAACGCAGGAGTTGCCCGGAATTGAAACCCATCGAACATCTCTGGAGAGTCCTGAAAATAGCCGTGCAGCTACGCTCCTCATCCAACCTGACAGAGCTTGAAAGTATCTGCAGATAAGAATGGGAGAAACTCCCCAAATACAGGTGTGCCAAGCCTGTAGCATCATACCAAGGAAGACTTGAGGCTGTAATCGCTGAATAAAGGGTCTGAATACTTAGGTAAATGTCATATTTTAGTTTTTTATTTAGAATAAATTAGCAAACATTTTTTATTTTTTAAAATTGTACCCCTTTTTCTCCCCAATTTCGTGGTATCCAATTGTTTTTTAGTAGCTACTATCTTGTCTCATCGCTACAACTCCCGTACGGGCTCGGGAGAGACGAAGGTTGAAAGTCATGCGTCCTCCGATACACAACCCAACCAAGCCGCACTGCTTCTTAACACAGCGCGCATCCAACCCGGAAGCCAGCCGCACCAATGTGTCGGCGGAAACACCGTGCACCTGGCAACCTTGGTTAGCGCACGCTGCGCCCGGCCCGCCACAGGAGTCACTGGTGCGCGATGAGACAAGGACATCCCTACCGGCCAAGCCCTCCCTAACCCGGACGACGCTAAGCCAATTGTGCGTCACCCCACGGACCTCCCGGTTGCGGCCGGTTACGACAGAGCCTGGGCGCGAACCCAGTCTCTCTGATGGCACAGCTGGCGCTGCAGTACAGAGCCCTTAACCACTGTGCCACCCAGGAGTAGCAAACATTTCTAAATACCTGTTTTTGCTTTGTCATTATGGGCTATTATGTGTAGATTGATGAGAGGGGAAAAACTATTTCATACATTATAGAATGAGGCTGTGATGTAACAAAATGTGGAAAAAGTCAAGGGGTCTGAATACTTTCCGAATGAACAGTACATCATGATCTGATCCACCTTCTATCTCACTCACCCCCCCCCCCCCCCCCCAAAACACCACCTATCATCATAACACCGTGATTGTGTCCCAAATTGCACCCTATTCCCTATATAGTGCACTACTTTTGACAAGAAACTTGACAAAATAGGTGCATAATATAGGGAATAGGGTTCCCCACTGTGTGAGCCTCTGCTGTATTCATGCACAGTGCTGTGGATGAGTGCACAAGAGAGTGGCCTGACTTTTAGTTAACGGTGTTGTGAGGGGGAAAAAATCAGATTAAACAATTAGTGTCAATTAGCCGGCGGCCAAATCATTCTGCAAACAATTGGTCTCTAGTGCCCTGCTTAATTACGGACGACTTTCAGCTCCTTATCATGAGGCGCGTCGCCCCGTGATTCATGTCCAACTCACGCCTGTCCCTCAAGCACCATCAATTATCCGCCAGTAAACAAATCCCCCAGAAGAAAAAATCACAACCACACCGGGTGGGAGGCCTGATTAGCATAGCACCGTTTGCATCCTAAATGGCACCCTATTCCCTGGAGACCCTGGTCAAAAGTAGTGCACTATATGGGGAATATGGAGCAATTAGGGACCTAACCTCTGTTATTTATGCAGGTCTGGCTGTCCTGTCTCCTGGCTGTCCTGTCTCCTGGCTGTCCTGTCTCCTGCCTGTCCTGTCTCCTGACTGTCCTGTCTCCTGGCTGTCCTGTCTCATGCCTGTCCTGTCTCCTGGCTGTCCTGTCTTCTGCCTGTCCTGTCTCCTGCCTGTCCTCTCTCCTGCCTGTCCTGTCTCCTGGCTGTCCTGTCTCCTGGCTGTCCTGTCTCCTGGCTGTCCTGTCTCCTGCCTGTCCTGTCTCCTGCCTGTCCTGTCTCCTGCCTGTCCTGTCTCCTGCCTGTCCTGTCTCCTGCCTGTCCTGTCTCCTGGCTGTCCTGTCTCCTGACTGTCCTGTCTCCTGGCTGTCCTGTCTCCTGGCTGTCCTGTCTCCTGCCTGTCCTGTCTCCTGGTTGTCCTGTCTCCTGGCTGTCTTGTCTCCTGGCTGTCCTGTCTCCTGCCTGTCCTGTCTCCTGCAGCTACAGTAGAGAAAACCCAAGTGATCAAAACCCTACCTGCCCTGATGACAGAGATGGACAGTATATGTAGTTAGGGACCATCCTGCCCTGATGACAGAGATGGACAGTGAATGTAGTTAGAGTCCATCCTGCCCTGATGACAGAGATGGACAGTGGATGTAGTTAGAGTCCATCCTGCCCTGATGACAGAGATGGACAGTGGATGTAGTTAGAGTCCATCCTGCCCTGATGACAGAGATGGACAGTGGATGTAGTTAGAGTCCATCCTGCCCTGATGACAGAGATGGACAGTGGATGTAGTTAGAGTCCATCCTGCCCTGATGACAGAGATGGACAGTGGATGTAGTTAGAGTCCATGACAAGGAGGAGGAATAGTGACCTTCTGTGGCCTGGTTCTGGTTCTGGTTCTGGTTCTGAATATGTATTGTACCGTGTGCATTTAGTCTGGGTTACAGCAATAAAGATGCACCTTAAATGGAGTTAAATTACTGTTTAATCAAGTGTCCCAAAATGTTATGCACCGCATGCATTGCATCTGAAAATGTGTGTAATGGAAAATAACATGTCAAACCAAATCACATTTGATTTATCACATGTGCCGAATACAACCTTACCGTGAAATGCTTACTTACAAGCCCTAAACCAACCGTGCAGTTAAAAAAATAAATAAGAGTTAAGACAAATATTTACTGGATAAACTAATGTAAAAAATAAAAGAACAACAATAAAATAACAATAACGAGGCTATATTACCGGTACCGACAGTGTGTGGGGTAGAGGTTAGTAGAGGTAATTGAGGTAATATGTACAAACAGTTAATGACAATAAAATAATAAACAGCGAGTAGCAAGCAATAAAATAGTCCGGGTAGCCATTTGGTTTGCTGTCCTACAGTCTTATGGCTTGGTAGTAGAAGCTAAGTAGCCTTTTGGACCTAGACTTGGGGCTCCGGTACCGCTTGCCGTGCGGTAGTAGAGAGATCCGTCTATGACTGGGGTGGCTACCGAGTCAGTGTGTGGGGTAGAGGTTAGTAGAGGTAATTGAGGGAGTCGTAAAAAGGGGGTCGGGGGTTAATGCATATAGTCCGGGTAGCCATTTGGTTTGCTGTCCTACAGTCTTATGGCTTGGTAGTAGAAGCTAAGTAGCCTTTTTTGGGGTGGCGTGCGGAGTCTGGAGTTGGGGTGGCTGGAGTAGGGCCCTCCTCTGACACCGCCTGGTATAGAGGTCCTGGATGGCAGGAAGCTTGGCCCCAGTGATGTACTGGGCCAGTATGCACTACCCTCTGTAGCGCTTTGTGGTCGGAGGCCGAGCAGTTGCCATACCAGGCACTGATGCAACCATGCTCTCGATGGTGCAGCTGTATAACTTTGAGGATCTGAGGACCCATGCCAAATAATTTCAGTCTTGTGAGAGGGAATAGGCGTTGTCGTGCCCTCTTTACGACTGTCTTGGTGTGTTTGGACCATGATAGTTTGTTGGTGATGTGGACACCAAGGAACTTGAAGCTCTCAACCTGCTCCACTACAGCCCTGTCGATGAGAATGGGGGCGTGGTTGGCCCTCCTTTTCCTGTAATCCACGATCATCTCCTTTGTCTTGATCACGTTGAGGGAGAGGTTGTTGTCCTGGCACCACACTGCCAGGTCTGTGACCTCCTCCCTATAGGCTGTCTCATTGTTATTTGTGATCAGGCCTACCACAATTGTGTTGTCTGCAAACTTAATGATGGTGTGGTGACTTATGACTATAATACTATCTCTGTCTTCTATATTGATATGCACTGCACTAAGTTATGTGTATTTCTGCACTAAGCTATGTGCATTACTGCACTAATTCATGTATATTACTTCACTAAGTCATGTGTATTACTGCACCAAGTCATGTGTACTACTGCCATATACAGTATAAATAAAGTTTCTGATATGTTATTCTGTAATGCTGCCGTCAGACTCTAGTCTTTATCCCAGTAGTTGTCAACATTGATAACTGGGGGTTAGGTTGGTTTGGAGATTATACAGACTGTCACAAAGGGGGGCGACGGGCCGCATCCTCGTCCATACCCTCTGAGACTGTGGCTGCATGTGTCATCTGTTGCAAACGACCATGGGGTGCACCTCAGACACACACACACACCACACACACGCGCAAAACATGTTGCGGGAAGAGACCGCAGCAGGCGTGATGACATGTTAAATTACCCCGGTGATGTATAGCTTAATGAACCCCTTGTGTTGATCAGGCTCCACATTAATCAACAGCCATGAACAGATTCCCTTATTTTCTCAACGCTGCCTTGATAAACTGCAATTTCATTTAACCTTGGACAGCAACTTTAATAGCTTCCACAGGACAACTGTCAATACTTTCCTGGGTGTACAGTGATTAAATTGCAGGGCGAGAAGTGGGTCCCAGCTTCCTCCTCATACTCATCCCTCTATCCTCTTCCCTTCCTCGCTCCCCACCCCCCTTTACTTCAAATCACAGTTTGTACTTCCACACTTGCACAGTCTGCATGTGTAGGTGCCACGTGAAGTGAAAACAGAAAACAGACATTTCGTGAAATCATCAAAATAATCCAAAGATATGCATTGTGGGTTTCTCTTTGACACATAAATGATGTTGTCATTCTAGCAACAGCCCATGAACATGACATGAATGTATTGCGCCCAAAGGAGTGAAAGAAAGCCAGCGAAACCTGTTAATGTTTTGGCAACCTACAAGACTGTGTTGCTGGGGTTACAAACCAACCTCACAGTTTATGTTTCTCTCAGCAAAGCAAAACATTGCTCCAAAATACCCCACACCACTTTGCTATTCTTCAAAGACGAAACAACACCAGAGACGTATTGGCTGCCACGGCAACACATATCCTTGTAGAGAAAATATAGATGTGCACCAGGATATGCTGTTTAAAAAGCACTGAAGCCAAAGATATTGACGCCAGTGGCCTTAGCCCAGTGGCCTTACCCCAGTAGCCTAAGCCCAGTAGCCTTAGCCCAGTGGCCTTAGCCCAGTGGCCTTAGCCCAGTAGCCTTAGCCCAGTGGCCTTAGCCCAGTGGCCTTAGCCCAGTAGCCTTAGCCCAGTGGCCTTAGCCCAGTGGCCTTAGCCCAGTAGCCTTAGCCCAGTGGCCTTAGCCCAGTAGCCTTAGCCCAGTGGCCTTAGCACAGTAGCCTTAGCACAGTAGCCTTAGCCCAGTGGCCCTAGCCCAGTGGCCTTAGCCCAGTGGCCTTAGCCCAGTGGCCTTAGCCCAGTGGCCTTAGCCCAGTAGCCTTAGCCCAGTGGCCTTAGCCCAGTAGCCTTAGCCCAGTGGCCTTAGCCCAGTAGCCTTAGCCCAGTGACCTTAGCCCAGTGGCCTTAGCCCTGTCATAGTGATTTTCAGAGGCATCCACCACCCTTGTCAATTGAGCAGAAATGATCAGCCTGGAGAGGCATGCTAGCTGATTAAAACCAATTGTCAGGGAAGGGAAGGACAAGGCAACCTCTTTACTGCATGATGAACTAACTACATGGAAGCAGACAATCTCCCCCCTCAGGGAAATCACTCCAGGTCTTAATTAAAGCATTGTGTTTTCGCTCAGCTTTCTGTATTATCACCACGTGTACGTACTTGAGAGAAGAATAAGGACGTTACCAGGAAACTAAGACATCAGATGAAGAGAGATGACAGCAGAGGACCGGCCATGTTGTCTGTCAATGGAGGATAATAGAGAGGTGAAATGTTTAGTACACATTCAGTAACTAAAACTGAATAATGTTCTCCAAATGTGATAATTGTGTCACTGCTCACTCCCTCATACTAGAATATGTTCACAGGTTGTAACAATTGATCCTCCGTCACAATAGAATATGTTCACAGATTGGAAACTTTCATCCAATGTTCTGGAAAGATTGACTTACCTGAAACGTGTGTGACATGGCGTTTCACAAGTCTATTATCACGTCCACAACATTGTTTCCCTGCCGTGCTGCAGCTCTAAAGTCACCACTAAGGCAATGTGAACATCACTGTTTCCCTGCCGTGCTGCAGCTCTAAAGTCACCACTAAGGCAATGTGAACATCACTGTTTCCCTGCCGTGCTGCAGCTCTAAAGTCACCACTAAGGCAATGTGAACATCACTGTTTCCCTGCCGTGCTGCAGCTCTAAAGTCACCACTAAGGCAATGTGAACATCACTGTTTCCCTGCCGTGCTGCAGCTCTAAAGTCACCACTAAGGCAATGTGAACATCACTGTTTCCCTGCCGTGCTGCAGCTCTAAAGTCACCACTAAGGCAATGTGAACAGCACTGTTTCCCTGCCGTGCTGCAGCTCTAAAGTCACCACTAAGGCAATGTGAACATCACTGTTTCCCTGCCGTGCTGCAGCTCTAAAGTCACCACTAAGGCAATGTGAACATCACTGTTTCCCTGCCGTGCTGCAGCTCTAAAGTCACCACTAAGGCAATGTGAACATCACTGTTTCCCTGCCGTGCTGCAGCTCTAAAGTCACCACTAAGGCAATGTGAACATCACTGTTTCCCTGCCGTGCTGCAGCTCTAAAGTCACCACTAAGGCAATGTGAACACTACTGTTTCCCTGCCGTGCTGCAGCTCTAAAGTCACCACTAAGGCAATGTGAACATCACTGTTTCCCTGCCGTGCTGCAGCTCTAAAGTCACCACTAAGGCAATGTGAACATCACTGTTTCCCTGCCGTGCTGCAGCTCTAAAGTCACCACTAAGCCAATGTGAACATCACTGTTTCCCTGCCGTGCTGCAGCTCTAAAGTCACCACTAAGGCAATGTGAACATCACTGTTTCCCTGCCTTTTGTAGCTCTAAAGTCACCACTAAGGCAATGTGAACATCACTGTTTCCCTGCCGTGCTGCAGCTCTAAAGTCACCACTAAGGCAATGTGAACATCACTGTTTCCCTGCCTTTTGTAGCTCTAAAGTCACCACTAAGGCAATGTGAACATCACTGTTTCCCTGCCGTGCTGCAGCTCTAAAGTCACCACTAAGGCAATGTGAACATCACTGTTTCCCTGCCGTGCTGCAGCTCTAAAGTCACCACTAAGGCAATGTGAACATCACTGTTTCCCTGCCGTGCTGCAGCTCTAAAGTCACCACTAAGGCAATGTGAACATCACTGTTGATATCGATTCATTGGCTACAGTTCACAAGTATAAAGAACCTACCCATTGGGGCAAAAACTGGTTGAATCAATGTTGTTTCCACATCATTTCAACACAAACATTTTATGTGATGACGTAAGGTAATTTCGTATGTTTTTCACCCAACTTTTAACCTAAATCCAACAGCGTGACATTTTTGGTTGTTTTTTTGGGTTGTTTTTGTGTCAACTAATGTTTCATTAGTTGACAACTCAAGCAAATGTAAATCAAAACTAAACATTGATGTCTGTGCCCAGTGGGTAGCTAAGTACTTTCTAAGCGAGCCATACTTCAGCCCCCATCCGTTCCGTTCAGTGAACTAACAAAACAAAGTCATGTGTATCTATTGTGTTCCATGGGTGACGTAACAAGGAAAGCAAACATTTCTCTCCTCTCGCTCGCCTTCTCCACCCACACTTGAGAGGTGATGGGCGAACACACAGACTTCCATTATAATCCCACTCGGCCAGAATGCCTGCAGGAGGATAATTAGAGAAAGTTGAAGGGCCAGGGCTAATCCTAGGTACTTGACTCTGTATGCCTGCCTGCCTCCCTCTCCTCCAGCCCGCCTGTCTCTTAGGCTGCCGCTCACACAGACAAAGTGTAACGCTTCGGCTCGCTGAATGCCAATAAGAGGACCTCGTGGCCTGCAGACGCACTAGTCAAACCAAATGGCAGCACAATATACTGTAAACTGCCTTATTCCTGGACGCGCCTCAGACACAGCAATCTATCGCTCCAGTCATGTACCAAACACACAGCTACTAGACATAGAAAAGAGTGAACGAGGCGTTATCAGCTAGGCCAACTGTTAATCAGGACTCGCTATAGGGATAACGCAACCACTTTGTATCTATCGTAGATGGCCAGTCATTTGCGTGAACTGTGAAGCGTATGTCAAATCAGAAGAAAACAGTAACTTCACGCTGAACACACTACTGAAGAAGCTGTCTGAGTGTCTCCCAACAATGATACTTATTGATCCCAAAGTGAGAGTGAAACACACAGGCAGCTTGGGGGATCAACAGCACGTGGCTTCATAGATAACAATTATTATTATATCATATACTGTATGTATGGACCATACAGCCAACATTAAAGCCTAAATACGACCTAAAAGTAGCAACTAAACTTCCATAATGCCTCTTTTGTTCCTTCTGTTCCGTTTCCCTTGGTTCCTACAGTTGGATCTGGGCCTACATGCCTAACAGCCCAAGCAGCTGGAGACGTGCATCTAGGCTGATGTACATAGTCCCAGTGACAGACAGGTGTTAAGAGTGATCATTAGCACACCATCACTGCCATCATGGTCTTACAGCCAGCCTCCCCCAGCCTTCACTTCAGCCTCTGGGGACATGTGTTGTTTAGCGTACAATTAGCTTGATATTATACATAGGACCAATTATGTCCATGTAAATTACCCAGTAGCTCTCTTGGTGTTGAATCTTTTCCCTGTAAACTTAGAAACGCACTGCGTTGCGTCAGCAACACCTGTGCAGGGAACAGAGAATAAGGTTCTGTTGTGGCTTGTTAAAACTCTAAAAATAGAACCATGGAGCTAACTAGGACATGGTCCACAAGGAAGTAAAGCATTTATTAACTATCAACTATATTCCATTACCTAACTATTACATTGCCAAAGAAAAGCTATTTTTTAAAATGAAACCTAAAACATTTTATTACACTATTTCCCCCTCCAAAAAAAGCTAAGATAAAAGGAGGATAAAAAGCCTTTGGAGGCCCCAGCCCCAATCCATTCATCCCTGAACCAAAGAGGTCCCGCTAGACAACACCGCCAGCAGCTGGCTGATCGATATGTCACAAAAGATCAGAGGTTAAGGCAGTCAAAAGATTGTTAACTAGCCATTTTATCTGCCAGACATTTATATCATTGTTTATGGTCCAGTGCTTCTCTTCAGTACCGGCCATGCTGCACACCTGTGCCTGGAACACTATGAGGGAACACTATTTTCCCACTGTTGATGACCTCCTGGCCTGGCCCAGAAAGCCTGCCTGCCACACCACATCCCAGATAAAGTAGATTACTTCAAAACGTGTAAAAAATAAATAAAGAGAGTTGCACGCTCTCTAAAATCTCCCAATACTGTAATGGATAAACACCAGAGTTTCAGCACACAGTGTCTTGTTCAGAGTTTGTTTACATGAAAACAAACATGTTGCATGTCTTTGAGAGCTTTTAAAAATAGAATCATTATGATAGCTTTGCTTTTAAAAATAGAATCATTATGATAGCTTTGCTTTTAAAAATAGAATCATTATGACAGCTTTGCTTTTAAAAATAGAATCATTATGATAGCTTTGCTTGGTTTTTGAGAATTCTAGCTATAGTTTCAATGTTATTTCTTAACAATGTCTTCAAGTTGTCTGATGTCTGTAATGGCTATATGTAGGTAAATCTAGCCAACTCACCGTGATAAGATATTTAGGAGCTTTTAAATCTCTTCTGAGCGGAGCACCACCCACTGATACTAATTTACTGACACAGAGTTGGATGGGATGTGAAAGCCACTGAAATAAACTCAATTACACTGTATGTTGCATTGTTGCATGACACTGTGATTATAAAGTATATTTACTCTCAATCAAAATATGGTCATCTTCGTCACCCATTGGTGTGTGTGTGTGTGTGTGTGTGTGTGTGTGTGTGTGTGTGTGTGTGTGTGTGTGTGTGTGTGTGTGTGTGTGTGTGTGTGTGTGTGTGTGTGTGTGTGTGTGTGTGTGTGTGTGTGTGTGTGTGTGTGATACTTGAGTGCTCGAGTGCAACTGTCTATACATGCATGGGAGTATCTCTGTGCATGTGTGTATGTGTTTCTATGTGTTTATGTGTGCATGCATCTCTGAACCACAACAGTATGCTGTGTAACACATGGGTTTGTTTGCTGCCCCGTCTCTGTCTCTCTGTGTCCCTGGCTCTCTGTGTCCCTGGCTCTCTGTGTCCCTGGCTCTCTGTGTCCCTGGCTCTCTGTGTCCCTGGCTCTCTGTGTCCCTGGCTCTCTGTGTCCCTGGCTCTCTGTGTCCCTGGCTCTCTGTGTCCCTGGCTCTCTGTGTCCCTGGCTCTCTGTGTCCCTGGCTCTCTGTGTCCCTGGCTCTCTGTGTCCCTGGCTCTCTGTGTCCCTGGCTCTCTGTGTCCCTGGCTCTCTGTGTCCCTGGCTCTCTGTGTCCCTGGCTCTCTGTGTCCCTGGCTCTCTGTGTCCCTGGCTCTGTCCATCTGTACGCATTCCAAATGGCATCCTTTTCCCTATAGGGCTCTGGTCAAAAGTAGTGCACTATATAGGGAATAGGGTGCTATTTGGAACACACAACCTCTGTGTCCCTGCTGGCTTGCTGGGAGAGGGGAGGCCCTCAGTGAGTGTGGCTCACCCAGGCGGAGACAAGCTTCCTGCACATCCTTTGTCACACCATTTGGGCCCTTGTGTCTGTGGCTCCCCTGCTTCAGACCTACTTGGCAGCTCACAGGGCAGACAGACATCTGCTCCTCCTAACCTCCTGCATGGTGAACAGAGAGAGAGGAGAGGAGAGGAGAGGAGAGGAGAGGAGAGGAGAGGAGAGGAGAGGAGAGGAGAGGAGAGGAGAGGAGAGGAGAGGAGAGGAGAGGAGAGGAGAGGAGGGAACCACCACTAGCCCACACCAGCAGTCAGTCAGTCAAAAACACTTGTGTCCCCATATCCTGTTCTGTCACTTGAGTTAACACCATGCTCTATATATGATCACATCTATGGGCAGAATGAGTAACAATAGTGGAATAGTGGAGCCACTCAAACACACTCTCCTGAAATCCTATTATGTCACTTGAGATATATTGCATAAAACAACATATCATAGGCTAAGTATGGCAGGGTTGAAACATGGGTTTGATAGGCTACCCTAGGACACTCAACTCTATATTTCTCTTCATTTAACATGAGGTGGTGCCCCTAAACCCACAAACAATGGTTTCGTTTTTGTCATTCTTCCAAGACAATTATTTGCATGGTTTTATGCAAAGATCTAATTTCACCATGATAAGTCGACTAATTGCTGTGGCAAGCCTGAACCTGCAGTTTACTTGCGAGCATGGATCTTCAGCAGTAAGACCCTGAGATGATCAAGTTGCTTTGTAAAACACCACATTTAGAGCAGAGTTCTCCATCCCTTTCATCCGGCTACTTCCCCCTCAGACTCCTTCCCTTCATTTTCTATGCAGAATAATTGTAAAGAAGACAATATTGAGCACATTTTGTTCGTGCTCAGCGGCCCTGAATAACGCGGTCATTATGGCGGTGAAAGCGACAGGTTTGGAGTTTGATTTCATGACGGTAATATAGTCCATGCGTGTAGGAGAAAGAAAGCCCTAAATGGGGACATCTGTTCAATGTGACGTACAGTTAGTGGGGAGACAGGCGATCAGAAAGAACAACCTGGGCCCAGCCTCACCATATGAACTCAGGCCAACCCACCCTCACTGTGACTGGAAGGTTTATGGGAGAGAGTCTGTGCACACAAATTGCCGACAAAGGGAATTGTTTTAATTGTAAAATCCGGATGGGTAAAACCACCCTAGTAAACATGTGAAAGTCAACTGACCATTTGGAAGTGTCCAATCTCTCTCTACCATCAATGATGTAGTTGTCCATCAGTGACATGTTGAAACATGTTGCATGGGGAACTGTGATCTTGCCGACCTATCAAATCAGCCTGCTTGATAATACAACCCAGCAATTTGTCAATGTGACATAGCATGGTTTCCACACATGGGGACTTGTTTATAAAGATAACCTCTCCATCTTTCCACATCATAGAAAAATACAGCATCACATGTTTGCATCCCTTATGTTAGCTACCTGGGATATTTAGGTAAGCACGTGACTGCGCAACCTTGTCAGTTGGCTTGAACACATGTTGTGATTAGACCACCGGTGGACGAGCAAGCCTCTCTCTCCTCAGTTATTCCTAATTAAACGCAATTCCCAAAGTACCATTTATCTTGCAGGAGACAGGGTCTACTGTTGTACCGCCTGCGGGTGGAGGGGATGCAGCGCTGCGCTCAGCCTCGTGCACTACAGACAGAAACATCGAGGGTCAATCGATATCAATATGGCGCCGAGTGGAGCACGGTATGTAAGCCTCTATCTAGGCTACACATTGTATTTTTCAAATAATTTGGTGTATCTCTTTAACGTTTTTGGACTTTTTGTTGTTGTTGTCATTTGACCTAAATTGTTAGGGAAGAAATGACGTCAACTAATCAACTGATTGAGTTCTAGTATAGAGTGTACTTCTATTCTTATGGAAACTCTGTATTGTTTTTTTATGGTTATCATAAATGTTAAATAGCAAATTAGTGAGTTTTAAGTTTAATATTGGAGACCCAGTTTTCCCGAGATGATAAGCTAAATGAATGGGTTGCATTAATTAAGCCACGGGCAAGTTTTACAAATCTAAAGTTTGATTTATTTTCAAAGAAGGTTTCTATTTCAATATTTGCAGAAATCACAGTCAATAATAACCAATGATAAAATGTAAAACTGAGATGTGAAGAACTCAAAAGACGTGTTTTTAACGTAGGCCTACTACAATTGTTAAACTGTCTCTACAGTTATTGAATGAACACGAGAAATGATTACGTCAATATTAGACTGGTGCATAGACATGACACTGTTACTTAGGCGATATCAACGACATGTATAGTAATCATTTTTAGTCCAATGCTCTCTGTTACTTAGCCTAGATATTTATTTATTTCATATTTTGTTTTTCCAGCACTATGGACACATTTTGACTGCACCTTGTTCGCTTTAGCAGCGTAAATTAAATCCAAAAAGCTGTTGTCCAATCGAAGAAACAGAGGAATTAATCAGATAGTCCATCTATCACACAGTGTAATAAAGGAAGCGACATGGGTTAGGCAGATGATGTGATGAATAATCCCTGGTCGTTTTAATTAACTTTTCGCTGTCTTGTAATGGCCAAGCTGGTCAACAGACCCGGTCAATAAGCATGTTAATATCAAACATATAAAACTACGCATGATTAAAAACCTCCTGCGTTATTAAATTTGAAATTCAAATGAAATTTATGCTGCCAATGCACATTGCATGCTAATATAGCGAGGGGAAGAGAGAGAGAGAATGATAGAGAGAGAGAGAGAGAGAGGGAGAGTGACAGGGAAAAGGAGAGAGAGAGTCCCCGGGTTGTTATGGCCTTCAAGTCCCTGTTATGTAACGAACGGAAGCTATTATTATTATTATGTACATGATGCTACATGGGCTCATAACAGTTGAGATGTGATGGAACATATTCGATATTATCAAAATAGCTTTTAATTTTATATTTGATCGAATGTGTAAGATCCGCAAAGGCTGTACGAAAACAGACAGAAATGTGCATTGTATCGTTGTAATGCGCCTGTAGGCTACACTGTTTAATCTATGATCCCATTGATTAATTATCAACGATATAATGAGGCTACACAGACCTCACCTGGACACACAAGAAGGGAAAGGTAAGAATGATTACATTAAATGAAGCTAATTTCCTTTTATTTGAGATGTGGTCTGTTCTCCTTTATGCCTCCTCTATCTCTCTTTCTACCCGCACACACACACACACACACACACACACACACACACACACACACACACACACACACACACACACACACACACACACACACACACACACACACACACACACACACACACACACACACACACACACTGTAACTCCGTGGACTGATGTACCAATGTAAACGAACTAGCTAAATGAAGTGTATAATTATTTTGTCATACTATGAAGTTAATGATAAAGTCAGTCATCTATTTTCTGGAATGCAGTGCATTGTAGTTTTAATCAAAATTGTCAAAATAATTGAATGCAATTACAGTAAAGTGACATTTTCAAAAAAGGTAATATTGGTCCTGCCTGTGAAAACAGTGGAGTCTTTTGTAGGCTTCATAATCGTTGTTCGCATGAATTACTTAAAAGTAATGACAACAACATTAATGTAAAACTTCGAAGGGAAATACGCCACAGAAGGTTAGCTAAAACATCTGTGTCCTCAATGTAACACTGGTAGAAAGTGAAGCAAAAGCTTTGAAAAAAAGGGATTGAAAATCTCCTAAATAGTCATAAACAAATGTTTGATACCACTGTAATAACCACAAAATATAAATAACAATAACAGCAACAACGAATAGTAACCTCATAACTATAATTACGATAACGATAAATAATAGCACAAGTAGTCTCATTTTAATCGTAAATGAATACAATTCCCAAATTTCCTCTTTCAAATTTGAATAAGTAATTATTTTCACTCTCATTTAACTTTACCTTCTTCCGTTCTTTTATTATGAAGAGGGTGGTGAAGGGGTGGAGAGCTGTCTGAAGTAGTCTACTGATGACCTCACGTTAGAATGTGGCAGTGTGGTGGAACAGAGGCGCTGATTGGTCGCCCGTGTCACAGCGGTACTTCAAAGCCGGAGAGGACCTACAATTGTGGTGGAATGGGCGGAACACATCATTGTATTGCACACCTCTAAAAAAACACTGCTGTGATTCATAAATATAAAAAGATCCTCTGAGGAGGGCACTTTTTGTGATGGCAACTTCACTTCTAGGGGTGAGTCTAAGGGGTTTCTTGCTGGTTTAATTAGTTATTTTATTGTCCAGCGGAGGGGATTAACATTGCTTCCGTCACACTAGGAAAGACAGTTCGTTGATTATGTTTTAAGCAAGTGGGTCACGAGTAAAACGCTGAGATTCATTTCGCAACGACAGAGAGACGCGCGCGGGATATAACTTTCTACTGATGTGCACAAGACGCGCATGTTGTTGTACATGTCATATGTAACGTCATTTAATAGTTTTGTTATAGCTACATTTTGGTGCGTTCTATTTCATCTCAGTCTACAGGTATGTTATGACTCTGTTATGACTTGGAAAAGATGCCTGTTTAAACTGTCCCGATAGTTGGCCTATTGCAAATGGAAATAGTTTACAAAGTAGCTTTTGCATTAGCACGGAATTAACTTTTCACCGACCAAAATAATCATTGTTATTGTAGCCTACTATAGGAAAGGCTATTAGGCACCAACTGACCAAGCAAACTGAAAGGTTATCGATATCAACATGTTGTTTCTTGTCATTTCAGGAGGAGCCGAGGCTAGGATCGACTCCTTTAGCCATGTTGGCTGCGACATGCAACAAGATAGGGAGTCCGAGCCCATCACCATCCTCCATTTCGGATAATTCTTCATCTTTTGGGAAAGGCTTCCATCCGTGGAAGCGAGCCACCGCCAGCAGCTGCAGCCTTGGGTCCGGCCTGTCCGGTTTTGGAGTGTCCCGTAACGGAGCTGGTCTATCGGACTCGTTTGGCACCAACAGCTCTCCCGGATCCAGTGCCTTCTCCCTAACGTCCGGCAACTCATCCACGCCCCACTTTGGAAACGACTATTCTGTATTTCAGGCCTCCGTTACAAACAGTTCTCAAGAACCTAGCCATCAGCCCGTCTTCATTTCCAAGGTGCACTCCTCAGTGGACAGTCTGCAAGGCATCTACCCGAGAATGAGCGTTGCACATCCGTACGAGTCCTGGTTCAAGTCGTCCCATCATGGTATCCCCACAGGAGAGGTTGGCACCACCGGCGCGTCTGCATGGTGGGATGTGGGAGCGGGTTGGATTGATGTTCAGAACCCGAGTGGAGCAGCTCTACAGTCCTCGTTGCACTCCGGTGGACTCCAGACATCGTTACACTCTCCTTTAGGGGGCTACAACTCCGATTACTCCAGCCTAAGTCACTCAGCCTTCAGTACAAGTCCCTCTCCACACCTTTTGACAACCGGACAACACCTGATGGACGGTTACAAGCCGGTGTTATCCTCTTATCCGGACTCCAGTCCGTCTCCATTAGGCGGAGCAGGGGGGAATATGTTATCTGGGGGGCCAACGGCCTCTCTAGCGGGGTCTCCCCGGTCCTCCGCACGGCGCTACTCTGGCAGAGCCACCTGCGACTGTCCCAACTGTCAGGAGTCGGAAAGGCTGGGGCCGGCAGGAGCAAGTCTGCGGAGGAAAGGGCTCCATAGCTGTCACATTCCGGGCTGTGGAAAGGTTTACGGCAAAACGTCGCACCTCAAGGCGCACTTGAGGTGGCACACCGGAGAGAGACCGTTTGTGTGTAACTGGCTGTTTTGCGGGAAGAGGTTTACGCGCTCTGATGAGCTCCAGCGACACTTGCGCACGCACACCGGGGAGAAAAGATTCGCCTGTCCGGTCTGCAACAAGAGGTTTATGCGGAGCGACCATCTGAGTAAACACGTAAAGACTCACAGCGCCGGGGGCTCCGCCGGGTCTGGCTCTGGCAGCGGGGGAAAGAGGGGAAGCGATACCGACAGTGAGCACAGTGCACCGGGGAGCCCTCGATGCCATTCCCCCGACCTGTTGCAAGCTCCCGAATCTACCCCGGGAACGGGAAACGAACGGCCTTTCTAAACTCTCTCGACTAAGTATAATATCTGAGAAAAACATATGATCTGAGGGAAATGGCTAAACTACAGTGGACATACGTCGAGTATGCGAAATTATGCTAATGTGTGCAAGTTGAGTTAATCAAGTGATTTAGACTACTGATCAAATGATATCTCCTAGTAGCCTATTGATGACGTGGGGTGTACAGGTCAAATACAGTACTGGTAAAGTAATCCTGAAGGCACACTGGAACACTGGGGCACAATGTAAACACATCAGTGTTCTTCTAACGCACAGACTGATCCAACCGGGGACGCCTGTACTTTGGTGTATGTACCCTTTTGAGTGTTTTTACGCAACATGGTTATTACATGGGTATTACAATAAGCAAGAAATAGACAACGTTGTTCTATCACTTGGTGATAATATGTGTCCTGCAATATCGTGTTACTGCTGTGCTGACGTACTTTTATTCAAAACCAAACTGTGGCACTTTATTAGCCTGTTGAACACTGAAATGATCAGTACGCGTCCTTTTCGACGGCTCCTTTGTAAGAACAAATCACTGTAGCTGTTTATGTGCGGTGATCCACGTTTTCTTTATGTCCTGATCTACCCTATCGAACACATCGCCTGTTTATTATTAATAATGGAGGAAAAGTTGTGTCACCCGTTGGTTAAACGCTCCACGGATACTATCAGAAAGAGCCTGTCCAAGTTTGTAATGAATACTTACATTTCACGTCACTGCAAGGCTGTATATAATGAGAAATGTAATAGCCTAGAAAATGATCCCGCACCAATGTAAAGGGGAGTTATGTATTTGTTCATGAGACGATTTTGTATAGTCATTTCTAGTTGTACATTTGGCTCTAGTAGATATCTGAACATGTACGGAAGTGTATTTTGACATTATTGTTTTATTTTGTTTTGTTTGTTTGTCAGGATATAAAAAATGTTATTGTGGGGAGTTATATTTAACCACGAGTTTTACTTGTATTTCTGAGTCTTTTAATAGACGCACTTTGAATTTATTTGTAAGAAGATTTCGAAATCATTCACTGTTTATTATTCTCATCTTTTAATTTAAGTAAGCATGTTGTAAAGTGACGTTAAATTCACAAGCATCATTTCTCAGAGACTGGCTTTCTAATTTAAGCCACTCAATAAAGTCGGTATGGATTCAGAATCAATTCGTTTAGACTGAGTTTGTTTGCTTCCTAATTGAAATTGAACACGTCATTGGCACAGTCGACAATGCTATTCTCTGCAATTTAGAAGTAGGCTAAAATTGTTACTGGTAGAGCCCACCCAAAATGTTGCTATGCTGTGGCAATTTCATAAATAGTTGACATAGGCCGATGCTGCACATTAATTTTTTTATGTACAATTACAAGTTCATTCAATCAAATGTCTTTGATTCTCCGATCTGCTGCTTCTTAAACAAATAAGAAAGTTCAAACAAACGATTTAATAGAACATATTCGTTCTATGGGTAGCCTAGTGGTTAGAGCGTTGGACTAGTAACCGGAAGGTTGCGAGTTCAAACCCCCGAGCTGACAAGGTACAAATCTGTCGTTCTGCCCCTGAACAGGCAGTTAACCCACTGTTCCCAGGCCGTCATTGAAAATAAGAATTTGTTCTTAACTGACTTGCCTGGTTAAATAAAGGTAAAAAATAAAATCAGAATTTCATAGCCTAAACCATAGTTTTTCTTAATAAATTAGTAACAAATTAGTATTAGCGCTGAACTTTCTTTCTGTGACGTTTTACATCCAGATGTGCAAAACATTTTATATAAAAACAAATACAATTCTATATTTGAATGTATGTAATGAAATTGTTATTACCGATGGGCAATTATAATAAAAGTATATAGTATATATGACGTTTCCACGCCAAGATACGTGTCTGACAGTTTGGGTAGTTTGAGTAAACGAACATCCACATTAAAAACAAACATTTCAGCTGGATTGCATGACCATGTTTGAAAAATAAATACTGTAACTACTATTTGAAGTATTATAATTTTCTTGTGGTCCCATCTCATTTTCTGAACATAAAAGCTCGCGTCCAGATAAAGAAAATGCTGCGTGCTTAAAACCTGTTCCATATTTGGTTGCGAATGTAACGTGCCACTTTTAGAAATAGACAGAAGTAGTTTTTCTTTCTAATATGTATAAGTTTACAGCACTTGTTAATTTGCTATAATGTAATATGTATAGGATGTTATTAATATCAGCATTATTCAAACAAAACCAAATATAAAATGGGCAAAAGTCGGATGAAAAAGTTGAGGCGCAAAACTTTTGTAGATCCGTCAAATAATTTCCATCATAATACTTAGTATATTTATTGTAGTGCAAAACTTCTCTAGAGCCACAAAATTATTCCCACGAAATAATATATTATATGTATTGCTTAAATATAGCCTATAGCCTGTCTATAGTATATATTTGAGTAATCTCGGCAGTAGCACCCAGAACCAAATCAGCTACTGGATTTGGGAAACAGTGCAGCGGTGCATGTTTCACCTGCTGTGGGAAAAATGTAGGCTACGTTAATATATAAAACTCTTAGAACTCTTAATAAAACAAATATGTAACGAAGTGAATACATTGGCAAAGAATAATACATGTCTCCCAAAATGTTTTAGGTTGACTTGACTGAGAAGGGCATGTACGATAGGGATAACTGGTTCATCGCTTCACATTGGGCCTTTTGAAATAGGCCGACATCGTTTAACAGCAAGCCTGGGACTATCGCGATTTTATCATTTTACGATTTTGATAACAAAAATATTTTAACGTGTTTTTAAAATAATTTTCTTATGGCCAACTGTAGACTATTATTTCTGATTTAATTCGGGAGGTCGAAATACAATTAATGTTGCCGGCGTGCAAGATAAAAAATGTTACCTTTACACCATTTTTTGGGGAATGTAAACCAAATAAGATCATTTCCATAACACTAGACTAAAACGACGTGGTCTAATATTTCTACAATTATGCCACCTAGTGCTATTTAAACCTTATTTTACAGTTGGAAAACAAGTGGCATTTTTACCGAAGTTAGCCGTGGTTGGAGATAGGCTACATTTAGCGGCATTTGAAATAGGCCTCAATCGAATTGAAGTCTTTTCAAAGTTCTACTACCCCACTAACGGGCGCCATCTTGTGTCCACCCGCCCTCTGTAGACTTCAGTAGCCTATTTAGGCTCATTTAAAATGAACGAGTTCCAAGTTTATTTGAAAATGTATTGACATATTCCCCACAATCTAATTTAGATTGTAGATTAATCATTATGCCACTTTAGAATCAGGTTAAAAATGACATGTTATGGGATGTAATGTTTTATTTGAATGCATATTTACAAACAAGTAACAGCCTTACATAGTGTACTCATTTAAATATATAGATATTCTTCAAATGCATACTTTGCCTTTTATAGCAGTGTCCCTGTTTAAAATCATCAAAATATCACAGTATACAATAACATACAACAGTCTTCTGAACATCAACCTCTCATATTTACAGGTATACAACCTTTCCCAAACACTGCTTTTATCCAGTCATTTAACTGTGATAATGTGTCTTTCTGTTTTTCTTATAGAAATACATACTGTACCTGTTGTCTTTAGACAATGAAAGGTGCCATGGTCAAGAACAGTTCATTCATTCGTGGCAGCTTATCAAAACATATTTGCACTGATGTCCGTGCTCCAGCATTACTGCTAAAGTGAGTAATACAGTGAGTAACCAATAGCACAGTAACCCAATAGGCTACATTTCAGTGCACCACCTACATGTGATCAAACCAATTGACACTGAGACAGTTTGTATCATGCAATTGAACATCATTTTAGCAGTCCGTTCAAAGTGAGTTATGGCTGCCATATCATTATCCATATAGATTCCTTATTCTTTATACATTTTTATAAATAACCTTCATTAAACCAGGAAGTCCCATTATGGACAGGAGACCTCTTTCTCAAGGGGGACCTGGCTAAGAAGTGCAGCTCAATAAAAAGAGCTCACAAAACAACATTCAACAGAACAGTACATACGCTGCAAAACATCAATCTGAATATGAGTTAGTGGTTGACCTGTGCGTTGACCAGGGCATAGTAAGCCCCCCCTTTAGCCATGAGGTCAGTATGTGTACCCTGCTCTGTCACCTGACCATACTGAATTACCGCTATCTGGTCTGCGTTCTGGATGGTAGACAGGCGGTGGGCGATCACGATGCAGGTGCGGCCCTGCCGGGCGGCGTCTAAAGCCTGTTGGACAATCTGGGGGAGGGAGGGATAGGGAGAGAGAGAAGGAGGGAGGAAACAGAAAGACAGAGAGGTTATTTGGGAAGGAGGGAGAGGACATACTGTGTGAAGATAAGCTTTTGTGTGTGACCAGGCCATTAAGTAATTAATGAATTAATGAATAGGTAGAAAATGAGATGGCCGGCACTCAATGTCCATGTGACTTACCTTCTCACTCTCTGTGTCCAGGGCGGAAGTGGCTTCATCCAGCAGCAGTACTTTAGGCTGCCTGACCAGTGCTCTGGCGATGGCTATCCTCTGTTTCTGACCTCCAGACATCTGGGTCCCCTTGTCCCCAACCCTGGTATTGTATTTCTGACAAAAACAACACAAATTATAGTGTTTGTCTATATTGAACACTTTTAAAATATAAATTAAAATATAAAGTCATAACAGCCCGTCTTGGGCTAGTCAATAGCTATTCTATATGAATATCTGTAGAGACATTAGTTTAAGTTCTACTGTGACCTCACCAGTGACATTTTTTGGATCCCCTTTGAGAAGACTTCAAATATCATCCTACAGCTACAGCCTATCCTGTCTCCTCCAATCTCCCTCACTATACTGTTACTATACATACCTCTGGCAGGCCCATGATGAAGTCATGGATGTTGGCGTTCTTGGCTGCCTCCTCTATCTCATCCTGAGAGACCTCTCTGCTGTTGTCCCCATACTGGATGTTCTCTGAGATGCTGCAGTCGAACAGGATGGGCTCCTGGGACACCAGGCCCAGCTGAGACCTCAGCCACGACAGGTTCAGGGTCTTAGTATCCAACCCATCCACTAACTGAGACACCACAATAATACCACAGATTTAGGCCAACCCCTTCATTAACTGAGACACCACAATAATACCACAGATTTAGGCCAACCTTCACAAATATTAAATATTAAAATGCTAAAAAGTGGCCTAACAGTTTTACTATATTTGTTGCATTCCAATTCACAGTATACTGGTTTAGCACTTTGAAATAGTTTTGAAAGCGTGCTTTATATTACATTTATGATTTGATTATTTTTGGTGTTGGTCTCACCACTTGTCCTTCAGCAGGGCTATAGAAGCGCTCCAGTAGTTGTATGGAGGTGCTTTTACCACAGCCACTCTCCCCGACCAGGGCCAGGGTCTGACCAGGCCCCACTGACACGTTCAACCCCTGGAGAACCCTCACGTTCTGACGGGTCGGGTACGCAAAGTGGATCCCTCGGAACTCAATGTCCCCGACAAAGTCCGTCTGGAAAAGACAACATTGTCCCAGACAAAACACAATGTTATATCATTGTCCCAGACAAAACACAATGTTATATCATTGTCCCAGACAAAACACAACGTTATATCATTGTCCCAGACAAAACACAACATTATATCATTGTCCCAGACAAAACACAATGTTATATCATTGTCCCAGACAAAACCCAATGTTATATCATTGTCCCAGACAAAACACAATGTTATATCATTGTCCCAGACAAAACACAATGTTATATCATTGTCCCAGACAAAACACAATGTTATATCATTGTCCCAGACAAAACACAATGTTATATCATTGTCCCAGACAAAACACAATGTTATATCATTGTCCCAGACAAAACACAATGTTATACCATTGTCCCAGACAAAACACAATGTTATATCATTGTCCCAGACAAAACACAATGTTATATCATTGTCCCAGACAAAACACAATGTTATATCATTGTCCCAGACAAAGCACAATGTTATATCATTGTTTTTATGTTTATATTGGAGTAAGACACATTATATCTCACTCACTGGCTTCTCTCCCTCCTCACTGTAAATGTCAATCTCTGGTTTCTTCTCCAACAAGCCAAGAATTCTCCCCGCAGCTGCTTTCGCTTTGGCAAAGTCAGGAGCAAAAGATGCTGATTCTCCTATGTTCATGGCAGCAAATATGATCACAGAAAACACACTGCGAAAGAAAAGGACAATGTTGTACTATCACTGCCACTATATCGGCAGACCCTGGTCATGACCCAACTCAACGAGGCTGTCTCAGGGAGATTTGGGATATGCAAAAAACACACATGTGCATTAATACACATGTGTGAAATAGGACAAATATAAGCACCCACCAAATTAATGTTATAATTATATTATTACTATAATTTGTATATTACCGTGTAGTGACAATGTGGCAGCCAAGGGTTCTAGTCAGGGTTGGGGTACATTCCATTTCAATTGCAGTCAATTCAAAACCCAATTCCAACACCACATTTTCCTCAATGAAAAGCATTGAAGACAACTGGAATTGAAATTTCAGTGTACTTCCTGAATTGACTGGAATGTAAATGGAATGTACCCCAACCCTGGTGTGAATGTATTCATTTGAGATATAACAGTACCAGAATGTATACTCACAGGAAAACATTTTCATATTCTGTGTGACAGTGAGCAATAAGCCAGGACCCAAAGCGGAAGATTGCAGCATTGACCATGTAAGGGATTGCTTGGGCAACGGCAAATGTTAGTCCGTAGATGGGAGCCTTCACCAAACCGTTCCTGATGTATTCAGTTGAAATCTAATCAGTACTTGACTGTAGGTTATAAGGTCAAACAATCCAAAAGCTGAGTCTATAACAAAGTGAATAACTGTACTCTTACTGGTATGGTCTTTCTAGACTGTCCATGAACTTGTGAAAGAAGACGTCCTCCCGTGTCAATCCAACAACTGTCTTGAAGTTTTCAACGGTCTCTGTAGATATCTACAAAAGATGAATAAAGATTTATTAACGTTTTATTTGAACACATGGTGTCACACACTGATATAGCCCACTGTCTCAAAGTGCATTGCAATTAGGGTTGCATAATAGCAGTAACCTTCCTGAAATTCCCTGGTTATCCAGATATCCTGTTTTAAGGTTTCCCTGATTTTCTGCTTATTCCCTCCTGATTCCGGAAAACCTATAACTGGGATTACTGGAAAATCTGGGAATTTTGGAAACATTTTGCAACCCCAATTGCAATAGAAAGTTGATGTTAACCTTCCCAGACTGCTCCAGGGCACCCTGGTCTTTGGAGGCGTGGCCTGCCATGGCCCTCATCTGAATGAAGTTGGCTCCAATGAGGAAGGGCACACAGGCGAGGATGAGGAGGGTGAGCTGCCAGCTGTGGATGAAGGCCACCACAATGGCGATGGTGAGAGCACAGACTGTGTTGGTGGCCAGACCCAACCTAGACCCAGTCGCCTGGTGGTGAGGAGAGAGGAAACAAGTAGGTTCCATCCATTATCAGACATTGCAACTCTAAAGAACGCAACTGTAAATACATGGAAGCATATGTACAGGTAGACATTTTTAAAGATTTGTACAGTAGAATGATTCTGAATTGACATCGACTTGATGTGATAGATTTTGATCGGTATCTCAATGTGTAAATCAGAGCATTGTGCTTACCCCTTTAACCAGAGATGCATCTGTGGCCAATCTGGTGGTTAGAACTCCCACTGCATTGTTGTTGTCATCAAACCATCCAATCTCCTGTAAGGAATGCATTTTAGCAAGGTTCTGAGGCAGAACACTGCAAAGTGGCAGTTCAGAATCGTAATTTTAGCAAGGTTCTGAGGCAGAACACTGCAAAGTGGCAGTTCAGAATCGTAATTTTAGCAAGGTTCTGAGGCAGAACACTGCAAAGTGGCAGTTCAGAATCGTAATTTTAGCAAGGTTCTGAGGCAGAACACTGCAAAGTGGCAGTTCAGAATCGTAATTTTAGCAAGGTTCTGAGGCAGAACACCACAAAGTGGCATTTCAGCATCATCCTTTTGCTGGTATTATCAATACAGTAAAGTAAATTAGAAATGACAAGTCAGTCTTTTTAAATTGATGTACAATTGCTGAAGTATACATGTTCCCGCATGACAGTTTGTCCTACCTGTCTCATCATGGCATGGAATACCTGCCTCCTCAGCCTCATGGTAAGAAGCTCTCCTGATTTTCCAAACATGTAACCCTGAAACATAGAACATACAGCAGAAATGTACTCAAACAGACATACCCACAACATATTAAATGTTTGAGATAGTGCACTGTATAGGGCATAGGTTGCCATGTTGGACACAGTTTAGATCTATAAATTAGAAAACCTTTAGGAAGTAGGTGACAAAAGCCACTCCTCCGATGAGAAGGAAGAGCAGGGAAAACATCATGGTTTTCTGTCGTTTGACTTCCGGGTCAACCTCGGAAAACACCTAGAGAAGGTCACGGGGTGGAGAGAAACCCCCCCCCAAAATAGATAACAACAGAAAATGAAAAGGCTGCTTTGGAAAATAAGAGCCAAAACCCACCAACCAACGACCATCAAATAAATGATGTGGAAAAATAAGACCACCTCGTTTAAATCAAACTCAATGAAGACACCTAGGACATGTGAATAGTCTCTGCAGTATTTAACAATGCTTCATATTATGAACACAAGGAGGTGGTCTTGTGAAACACTTACTCCAATGATCTTGGCGAAGATGATGGCGACACAGGGATAAACGGCTCCCCCCACCAAGCTAGACAGGGTTCCTACCAACATGTACGGCCACTCGGGCTTGTTCAAGGCCAGGATTCTGGTGAAGGGGATGGCTGGAGCTTCATCTGGTTTCTTTTCCTTCTGTCATCAAACATTGTCATCAATGACAAAACTAAATGACCAAGGACCAACATGATGTAACAGATCTTATTTCTGAAGACATGAACTACCACTATATACAGTAGGGTGGCAGGTTCGAATCCCCGAGCCGACTAGGTGAAAAATCTGTCGATATGCCCTTGAGCAAGGCACTTAAACCTAATTGCTTCTGTAAGTCGCTCAAGAGCTTCTGCTAAATTACTCAAATGTAAATTAATGCAACCATACATCATATACCATTCATTATATTCACCATACATTATAAACCATACATTATATACCATTCATTATATTCACCATACATTATAAACCATACATTATATACCATTCATTTTATGCCATACATTATATAATAGGTATGATGATAGTTTAGCAATAGCACTATAACAAAGCCATGTTCCTATATAGCACATGAAGGACGTCATAAAGGATTATCTATGTAATAGTACCTTCTTGTCCTTCTTGGACTTTTTAGATTTCCTCCTGGTCGGTTTCATTTCCACACGGCCACTGCTGATTGAGTTCTTTTCAAAGCCGCCGTTTTCTATTCCTTCCTCGTTTCCCACTTCCAGCTCATCCATGTCAGATGAGTCATATAGGACATAATCCAGATCCTCATATTTAGGAGGGTTATCCTCTTCCACAGGGTCCTCTTCATCTTCCTCTGGCTTCCCTTGACTCTGAACAACAGACAAGGTGTGATAGTGGATTTGAACATGTTACACACAGAGCCTGTTTATTACTGATCATTATTCATATAGAAACAGGCTTGATAAGGTATATTGCTCTGATACTGATGATATACGTCTCTAAATATGACTCTGATCAACATGATTTAGACGTTGGCTGATTCTACTGTTGAGGCAGAGTTGGGGCCCTGGTGGTCAAAAGCAGTGCACTATAAAGGGAATAGGGTGCCATTTGGGATGCAGTGAGCGTGATACAGTACCTGCTGCATGACCAGAGAGTAGTAAACCCCCTTCTTGGCCATGAGTTCCCTGTGTGTTCCCTGCTCCACCACCTCTCCGTTGCTGAAGCCAGCGATCACGTCAGCAGTTCTGATGGTGGACAGGCGGTGGGCGATCACTATTGTGGTGCGGCCCGCTCTGGCCTATGGGAATGGGAGGAGACAATATTGCCATCATTTGTTCCAAATCATTTTTTTTATTACGTCTTCATTTTCGCTGAGATGGATTCCAACAGGATCTCATGGATTCACTCTGATTCTTGACGTTTGTCAACTGCTGCAAATGTGAACTTGCAAGGCTGCAGTCAAACAAATCGAATCAGGCTATTAGGTTGCGCAAAAGCAGGTTTGAGAACAACCTTAACCATGGGTCTGGTCCTCAGGGAGGGTACTGACCTTATCCAGAGCGGCCTGAACGACCGACTCACTCTGGGTGTCCAGGGCGGAGGTGGCCTCGTCCAGCAGGAGGATCTTCGGGTTTTTGACCAGGGCCCGGGCGATAGCTATCCTCTGCTTCTGTCCTCCACTGAGCTGGGCTCCCCGCTCCCCCACCATGGTGTTCAGCTTCTGTTAACGCCACATGAAATGGGATGGAGATGAAATAATCATGTTTAAATTTGTCCATTGGGATAACATCATCACTATTTGGCCATTTCCTTACACTGTATACAATTTCAAAACAAAAAAACATTTCAATTCAACACAGTCGCCATAGAAACAACAGAATATCTGCTGTCCTACTCACTTCAAATCATTTGTACACCATAGATCATTTAATGTATAACACATGTGAAACACTGAAGCCATTGTATGTACTCATTTGTCAGTATCCCCACGTACATCGGGGAGTTTGGAGATGAAGTCGTACGCGTTGGCCTCTCTCACAGCCTGTTCGATGTCCTCATCTGTGGCATCCTCTCTGCCATAGCGGATGTTTTCTGCAATGGTTGTTCCGAATAGCACAGGTTCCTGACTGACGATACCCATATTCTCCCTCAGCCACTTCACATTCAGGGTCCGGATGTCCCGACCATCCAGGGTAATCTGACAACAAACCAGGGTCATATTCATTAGGCATGCAAATGTCTCTGCTTTGCTGACAAGTACTTTCTATGCTCATACAGGAGTAATAAAGGTGGGAATGTTGTTTATTATTATTGTTGTTATTTATTTCTTATTTTGATTTATCAGGGGGTGCTGCAGCAGCCTCAGCACCCCTACCACCCTCAGCTATACAAACAAAACCAACAGCGTTTCTGACAAATGATATATCAACATTCCACAAGAGGGCACTACAATACTATTTTACTGAACTGAATTCAACACTAAACCTGATAAACCAGAACTTGGGAATGAGTGTACGTGAGTGAATGTTTGTGTGTACATTACACGTGTGTGCATGTGAGTCTCTGTATGCACTATGGGTCAGGTGTTTGAACTTTAATGCGCTCGTGTACTGCATACCTCTCCTGAGGTTGGATCATAAAGCATGTGAGTCCTTCACTGGAGGCTGGTGGGTGGAGCTATTGGAGGACGGGCTCATCAAATGCACTTTAAACACACTTTGAATAAGCCTTGATCAGATTTGATCGTACCTCTCCTGAGTCTGGATCATAAAAGCGCTGAAGCAGCTGAATGGTGGTGCTCTTCCCACATCCACTGGCTCCAACCAGAGCTATGGTCTTCCCACGAGGCACTGTCAGATTCACTCCTTGAAGAATCTACAGCGACAGGGAACACATCCCACAACGTATTTAACATGTATTTTTACCTGTCATTTTACAATTGTACGGCTTGTCATTTTGTTTTTGCTAATCCAACTGGAAACTGAAAATTCAACTTAGCTTCTTCCTTATTGTGCATTTTTTCAAATCATTTGGAGACAGGTTAGTGTCTGGATCTGGTTCGATTCAAATCCACTACTTACTTTGACATCTTTCCTGGAGGGGTAGCTGAAGTGGATGTTCTTGAATTCAATGTCTCCTTTCACACAGTCTGGTTTGTGACCTTCCTTTGAACTGCTGTCTATGGGCCGCGGCTATGACAAACAAATCAACTCATCAACCGCGGCAGTAGGACAAATGTCTAAATTCGACTTGAGTTCTTGAGATCATGTTGTTCTGAGTGAGTTAGAGTGAGTTCATACGGAATCAGTGCTATGATGATTTAGGGGTTAAACTGAATACTTCCGGTACCTGGTCAATGGTATTGTAGACTTCATAGGCAGCACCCCGGGCTTTGGCGATGGCTTCCAAGTTAGGCGCACCCTGGCCCAAAGAGAACGCCCCAATCATCACAGAGAAGAAGACCTAAAAATAGCAGCAACAAAGAATGTAATGAAGAAAGGAATTATATTAATATCAGACAGAGTAACAGGTGTGAAAACATTGCAGAGGCCTCTTCACAATAAAATGTAAATGCATCTATTGGAAAATAGTAAATTCCTACTTAAAATCTTCCATAAAAGCTTACTGTAATGGTTTTTCCAATAGTGTAGTTTTCAGGCTCGTCTACAGAGAGCTTGGTCCCGTACCAGAAAGCCAAGGCGTACGTCCCAAATATGACAAACTGGGTGAAGCCCATGGACACGTTAGTGGTGATGGCTTTCTTTATCCCAAAGTTTTTAGCATCCTCCAAGTTTCTTTCATACCTAAAATATATAGAAGACATGCCTAAATAGGGGAATGTGTCTTGATTTTGGTAGATCATATTAATAATTATGGAAAGATCCACTGTTTTATGCAACACATTAATTAGTTAGTAATTGACTAACCTTTCCACAGCTTTCTTCTGTCCATTGAAAGCCACAACTGTCCTGATAGCCACCAGTATCTCTTCAGCTACCGCCCCTGCTTTGGCATAGGCAGACAGCTCCTTACTGGTCAGGGTGGCAAGTATCTGAAATCAAATAGAAACTGTTCATGAATACGGTATCTTACAATGCTGATGTAAAAATGTCTTTATAAAAGAAATGTGATTGTGGAAAACTGAGAGGATTGGATAAGTATAAACTAGGGGTGGATTTGGGATTGGGCACGAGAGTAGTGATGCGACCACTGTTTAGTGACACATATGAAAACAATATGGCACCTTATTCCCTATATAGTCTACTACTTTCAAGTAGTGCACTATATAGGAAATAGGGTACCATTTGGGATGAAGCTTTTGTCTTTGCAGATCATTGGTAGTCTTACTTTGGACCAGACGGCAGCTGATCCTGCCAGGAGAGGACTGACGGTCAGGATGACGAGGGTTAGCTTCCAGCCGAAGATGAAACCAATGATGAACCCTGACAAGAAGGTGCAGAAGAACTGCACGAACACACAGATCTTGTCTCCAAGGCCTTCGTTGATTGTGTTGATGTCACTGTAGAAAGTAAAAGTATTACATTATTTATATTATAATAATTTACATTATTGAAACAATCTGTAGTTGCTCAATGTGATCATATATGCTAAAATATGACATTGTCTTTGATTTTAAAAAAAATCCCAATCATTCATCCAATGTTTCAAACTCACTCTGTTAACCTGACGTTGAGAACTCCTATCTGGTGTGTATCAAACCAGGACATCTGTTGGTGGAGGATGGCATGGAAGTATTTCTCCCGGATCCGTTTGGTCTGTTTGGTGGCTGTCAACAAGAACAACATCACCTGAAAGGTCCCCAGCAGGAACACAGCACAACCGATCCCAATGAAGTAATAGGCATGTCTGGAAATTCAAATGTATGTATCACACAGTATGTTTTTAAGCAATAAGCAATGGGGGTGGAGGGGGGGGGTATATGGCCTGTTCTTATGCACGATGCAATGCAGAGTGCCTGGATACAGCCCTTAGCCGTGGTATATTGGCCATATACCACAAACCCCAGTGCCTTATTGCTTTTATAAAATGGTTACCAATGTAATTAGATAAGTAAAAAAAAAATAATTTGTCATACCCGTGGTATACGGTCTAATATACCACGGCTGTCGGGCCAATCAGCATTCAGGGATCAAACCACCCAGTTTATAATCAGAAATAAAAGCCACATTGTATTAATATATTGATAATGTGTGTCTGTTATCTACTGTACTTATTATCACTTGCCGAGTCATTAGAGCCTCTATATCAACTCCAGGAATTTGAATACATCCGTCAGTTGAGTTCAATATAGCGCTGATCTCCTCCACAGTGAAATTGGCTATGGAGAAATGACAATACCAGTAGTCAATGTTCACAATCTGGCGTGCCTAACATATGATATGTGTAGTATAAAACATAATCCACAAATCACCATTGTACATGGTGAAGATATGCATAAACAATGCAACCCATAATAGAAATAATCATATATGTAGCTCACTGTAATGCATGGCCACAAAGGATCCCTGCACTTTATAGCCAATACACAGATGTAAAATCTTAATTTGAGCCAGTTTGCTACAGCAGGAAAATAATCCTGCAGCAACAGGACAGGTGGATTATAATGAATGGGCATTGAATGGTGCTGGATTGGATAGCGGCCGTTTGACTAGTTCCTGACCAATTCTGCTGTTTAGTGTGTTTTTTTGTGTGTGTTTTTTGTTGTTGCATATCCCCCTGTGTTTGATGCTCTTTTTTGTTAGGCTACATATACATTTTACACACGTTTTACATACATGGCACTTTTTAATGATCAAAATGACAAAATTACTATTTACATACCGTCAGGAGTTAATTATTTGAGTACACAATGACATTTCGTAGGAAGGAAGTAGAGTTTATAATACAATATGTTCTATATTATTCTCAGAAAATAAAATGTCATCCCACCACTCACATTGTAGGTCTGTTGCTTGGTCAAGAGTTGTTGATATCTGATACAGTTTTACATAATACATCCCATGCATCAACTGTATTTGTCCGAGCATTGTTTATCACAGCCACGGATCGCTCTATACAAACATTATCTTGAAAATATGATAACCATGTTTGTGGTGAGAGGATTGCAGGGGTAATCGAAGCACTAAGGATAACTTGTTTTGTTGCTGTTAACTCTGCATAAATTAAATGGTCATTTTCTGAACCAACTGCAGTCATACATGGTACTTTTATACACAGTAATTACACAACAAATATATCTGTTTCTGGATTATACACATTACATTTTGGATAGATACTGGATATGTACTCAGACATCTATATATAGATAGTGTTTTCAGTAATAACTATCACTGATCATAAGCGTTTTAATCTCACCCCTCTGCTACTCTCAGTCCAGCCCACCTACAGTAAATGTATCTCCGTAAGACCATCCTCTTTTGATTTCAACGAGCCATATATCTTTCGACTGTGCTGTGATGTTTTATATGAATTTTGAACCTTTCTAATGACATAGTATCCAAAGATTGTACGTTTTAAAGATTTAAAGAATATTTTCACTAAAATTATTATAATATTGTTGAATGATTGACTTTCCAAATCTCCCAACAGTGCAAATAGCCGAGTTAAATTATTACATTTACCTAAAATTTTCAGCCATTCCTGAAACTGAGACCAGAAACAAACTCCATTGTGCCGATCTAAACTTTTTTGTACATAATGTTTCCCCCATGGTTTGCTATGACCAAAAAGAGCTTCTGGACATCAGAACAGCAATAAATAATCTTGTATTGGATGAGGATTTCTACTTCAACCAGTTGGCGGTGCAGGACATACTTTTCACCCCGGACCAGACCCTAATCCTCTGCACTCGGAGGAGAAAGTGCAAGAGAGGCCGACGTGCGGGCACCCTGACAAAACTACAGTCGTGGCCAAAAGTTGAGAATGACACAAATATTAATTTTCACAAAGTCTGTTGCCTCAGTTTGTATGATGGCAATTTGCATATACTCCAGAATGTTATGAAGAGTGATCAGATGAATTGTAATTCATTCCAAAGTCCCTCTTTGCCATGCAAATGAACAGAATCCCCAAAAAACATTTCCACTGCATTTTCAGCCCTGCCACAAAAGGACCAGCTGACATCATGTCAGGGATTCAGTGATTTGTTAACACAGGTGTGAGTGTTGACGAGGACAAGGCTGGAGATCCCTCTGTCATGCTGATTGAGTTCAAATAACAGACGTTTCAAAAGGAGGGTGGTGCTTGGAATCATTGTTCTTCCTCTGTCAATCATGATTACCTGCAAGGAAACATTGCCATCATCATTGCTTTGCACAAAAAAGGCTTCACAGGCAAGGATATTGCTGCCAGTAAGATTGCACCTAAATCAACCATTTATCGGATCATCAAGAATTTCAAGGAGAGCGGTTAAATTGTTGTGAAGAAGGCTTCAGGACGCCCAAGAAAGTCCAGCAAGTGCCAGGACTGTCTCCTAAAGTTGATTCAGCTGCGGGATAGGGGCACCACCAGTACAGAGCTTACTCAGGAATAGCAGCAGGCAGGTGTGAGTGCATCTGCACGCACAGTGAGGCAAAGACTTTTGGAGGATGGCCTGGTGTCAAGAAGGGCAGCAAAGAAGCCACTTCTCTCCAGGAAAAACATCAGGGACAGACTGATATTCTGTAAAAGGTACAGAGATTGGACTGCTGAGGACTGGGGTAAAGTCACTTTCTCTGATGAATCCCCTTTCCGATTGTTTGGGGCATCTGGAAAAAAGCTTGTCCGGAGAAGACAAGGTGAGCGCTACCATCAGTCCTGTGTCATGCCAACAGTAAAGCATCCTGAGACCATTCATGTGTGGGGTTGCCTCTCAGCCAAGGGACTGGGCTCACTCACAAATTTACCTAAGAACGCAGCCATGAATAAAGAATGGTACCAACACATCCTCCGAGAGCAACTTCTCCCAACCATCCAGGAACAGTTTGGTGACGAACAATACCTTTTCAAGCATGATGAAGCACCTTGCCATAAGGCAAAACTGATGACTAATTGGCTGGGGGAACAAAACATCGATATTTTGGGTCCATGGCCAGGAAACTCCCCAGACCTTAATCCCATTGAGAACTTGTGGTCAATCCTCAAGAGGCAGGTGGACAAACAAAAACCCACAAATTCTGACAAACTCCAAGCATTGATTATGCAAGAATGGGCTGCCATCAGTCAGGATGTAGCCACAAACTTAATTGACAGCATGCCAGGGCGGATTGCAGAGGTCTTGAATAAGAAGGGTCAACACTGCAAATATTGACTCTTTGCATCAACTTCATGTAATTGTCAATAAAAGCCTTTGACACTTATGAAATGCTTGTAATTATACTTCAGTATTCCATAGTAACATCTGACAAAAATATCTAAAGACACTGAAGCAGCAAACTTTGTGAAAATTAACATTTGTGTCATTCTCAAATCTTTTGGCCACAATTGTACATAGATGAATACATAAACTGCCTCTACCCTCTGTTCAATTAGCGAACGTTCAAGAGAACAAACTGGACAAGCTCTTTTCGAGACTATCCTATCAATGGAACCTGAAGAACTGTAATATCCTATGTTTCTTAGAGTCGTGGCTGAACAAGGACACGGATAATATACATCTAGCTCAGGTAAGATCAAGGGGGGAGGTGAGTGTCTCTGTTAACAACAGCTGGTGAGTGATATTAAGGAAGTCTCAAGGTTCTGCTCACCTGAGTAAGAATACCTCGTGATAAGCTGTAGACTATACTATTTACCAAGATAGCTGTGGATTTAACACCACAAGCCTAGAAGACGATGTGTGCCCTCAGACATGGAGGGAGGCAAAGGTAATTCCGCTACCCAAGAATAGAAGAGCACCCTTTAATGGTTAAAACACCTGACAAGTCAGCCTGTTACAAGTGCTTAGCAAACTTTTGGAGAGAAAAAAATAGTTTGATCAAAAACAAAGTTATTTTACAGAGTTAACAACAGACTTTCAGCATGCTTATAGGGATGGGCACTCAACATGCTCAGCACTGACAAATGGCTGATGATTGGATGAAAGAAATGAATAGTAAGAAGATGATGGGAGGTGTTTTGTTAGACTTCAGAGCAGCTTTTGATGTAGTGATCCTAACCTATTGCCGAGGATTTTCATCCGCTGCCTTATTATGGATTGAGAGTTACCTATCTGATAGAACACAGAGGGTTTTCGTTAATGGAAGCCTCTCTCATGCAAATTCCGTTGAGTGTGATGTACCGCAGGGCAGCCGGCTAGGGCCACTATTGTTTTCTGTTTTTACAAATGACCTTCCACTGAACTTGAATAAAACCTGTTTGTCTATGTACGCAGACAAAATCAACAGCATACACGTCTTCTGCAACAGTAACATAAATAACTGAGACAATTAATATAGAGCTCCAGTCAGTTTTAGAATGGGTAACTAGCAATAGTCTGGTGATAAATCTCAAAACAAAAAGCATTATTTATTTAACAAATCAATCAGTCAACGTTAAACCTTGATTAGATCTATTACTGAATAATGTGGCTATTGAGCAAGTTGATGAGACTAAACTGCTGGATGTAACCCTAGGTAGTAAGCTGTCATGGTCAAAACATATAGACTCAATGGTTGCTAAAATGGGAAGAGATCTGTCCATGATAGGGCATTGCTCTGCCTTCTTGATATCTCAGTCAACCAGACAGGTCCTACAGGCCCTAGTTTTGTCGCTTCTGGACTACTGTGGTCATGTGCAGCAAAGAAGGACATAGGTAAATTGCAGTTGGTCCAGAACAAAGGAGCACATATCGCACTTAGATGTACAGTACATGGAGGGTAAGTGTCAGTAACATGCATATCAGTCTCTCCTCTCAAAGTTGAGGAAAGATTGACTGAACCTCTATTGGTCTTTGTGCAAGGTATTGATGTGTTGAAGATACCGAACTGTTTGTTCAAGCAGTTGGAACACAGTTCGGACACTCATCGGTACAGCACATGACATGAACCAGAGGTTTCTTCAAAGTCCCCAGGTCCAGAACAGAGGCTGGGAAACGTACAGTATTAAATAGAGCTGTGACTACATGGAACTCTATCACTCCAGGTAACTCAAGCAATAAAATCAGTTTAAAAATCAGGTAAAAGAACACCTTGCTGCACAGCCATTTTATATATTTTGTATTGTAATGCTAATTGCACTGTTTAGATCTAGATATTGTGTGTATGTACTGATACGTAGGCTATGTGTGATTTCAAATGTATGCATTTCAGTGCTTAACTAATAATGTGCTGTACTATGTATGATGTTAGTATGTTTCATGTGGACCCCAGGAAGAGTAGCTGATGCTTCTGCAGCGGCTAATGGAGATCCTAATAAATGTCAAATACCAAAACGATGCTGGCACTAAGACCGCACTCAACAAGCTGTATAGGACCATAAGCAAACAAGAAAATGCTCACCCAGAGGCAGCGCTCCTAGTGGACGGTGATTTTAATGCTGGAAAACTGAAATCCTACCAGCATGTCACCTGTGCAACTAGAGGTGAAAAAAACTCTAAATCACCTTTACTCCACAAAGAGAGATACATACAAAGCTCTCCCTTGCCCTCCATTTCTGCAAATATGACCATAACGCTATCCTTCTATGCTCGCTTCGAGGAAAGCAACACTGAACCATGTATGAGAGCACCACCTGTTCTGGATGACTGTGTGATCACACTCTCCGTAGCCAGTCTGAGTAAGACCTGAAGGGCTCTTTTGCTCTCAAAACAGCCTCAATTCATCGGGGCATGGACTCTACAAGGTGTCGACAGCATTCCACAGGGATGCTGGCCCATGTTGACTCCAATGCTTCCCACAGTTGTGTCAAATTGGCTGGATGTCATTTGGGTGGTGGGCCAATCTTGATACACATGGGATACCAGCAGCGTTTCAGTTCTTGACACAAACCGGTGTGCCTGACACCTACTACCATACCCTGTTCAAAGGCACTTAAATATCTTGTCTTGCCCACTGACTGCTCCCCGAGAGCCAATGACATTGATTAAGGCAGCCCCCCGCACCTCTCTGATTCAGAAGGGTTGGGTTAAATGCAGAAGACAACAGTTGTGCAACTGACTAGAGATCCCCTTTCCCTTTCCTTGGCTGAGATGGGAGAAGCTGCCAGAAGGACAACAGTCTTTACAGCACTTCACCAATCTAGGCTTTATGGGAGAGTGGCCAGATGGAAGCCACTCCTGAGAAAAAAAGAACATGACAGTTGGAGTGCAAAAAAAAGGCACATGAAAGACTGAGATCATAAGAGAAAAACATGCATAGCTCATCACCTATTTAACACCATCCCTAAGCTTTTAAGTGGCAGGGACTGTGAGACTGGATAGAGGGAACAATAAATAGAGCCAAATCCTTGTTGTGAACATGCTTCAGAGTGTAAATTATCTTAGACTGGGGCGAACATATTTTTGGGGGTGTACTTTTTACCCCAATTTTGTGATATCCAATTGGTAGTTACAGTGTAACTTGTTGCAACTCCCGTATGGACTCGGGAGAGGCGAAGGTCAAGAGCCATGCATCCTTCAAAATATAACCCTGCCAAGCCGCACTGCTTCTT
Source organism: Oncorhynchus clarkii lewisi (assembly GCF_045791955.1). Classification (NCBI taxonomy): domain Eukaryota; kingdom Metazoa; phylum Chordata; class Actinopteri; order Salmoniformes; family Salmonidae; genus Oncorhynchus; species Oncorhynchus clarkii. The sequence goes on along the minus strand of NC_092149.1, from coordinate 7,588,442 downwards.
GGCCCACTGCTTCCTTAACCCGGAAGCCAGCCGCACCAATGTGTCAGAGGAAATACGTACAATTAGCGACACGAGTCAGCGTGCATGCGCCCGGCCCGCCACAAGGAGTCACTAGAGCACAATGGGACAAGGACATCCTGGTCGGCCAAACCCTCTCCTAACCCGGACAACGCTGGGCCAATTGTGCGCCACCTCATGGGTCTCCAGGTATCGAAACCTGGGTCTGTAGTGACGCATCTATCACGGCAATGCAGTGCCTTAGACCGCTGTGTCACTCGGGGGGCTGGGGCAAAGATTTACATTCCAACAGGACAATGACTGCTGACAGAACCAGGAAGTGCTGGAGTCAGTCAACATTCTCAGTGGGGAGGGGTGAAGTATATACAGTAAACATTCACGAAGTGGGATACTCTGGCAGTGGGGACAGGGTGAAGTATATACACTAAACATTCACGAAGTGGGATACTCTGGCAGTGGGGACAGGGTGAAGTATAAACAGTAAACATTCTCTGCGTTGTTGGGAAGGACCCGCTCTATTTTTGGCTGGCGTTATGGCAGGGCTAGTGTCAATCTCACTTTCATTTGCAATTTCGACCTCTTAAAACCAGCGCTCTGCTATTGTTACACTATTGCACAAGGATTGGTCATTTCCCTGTCTTGTTCCAGCTTGCTTGCGCTCAGATGGGAGGAAATATTTGAGGTGCGTCCTTAAAAACATGATCAAAGTGCTAATTTCAGGGAGTGCTGGCAGGGATATTTAATACCAAACAGAAGATGGTTTTACCGATTTATACAGCGGATATCCAGCTGTGACTCACATTGCCCATATGAACATGGAACAAGAGTAATGGGCTTTTGGTGCCTGTATAGGCCTTCATAGTATTTAAAAACATAAAACACTATATTTTCCCCCCCATTTCGTTTTATTTGATTAAAAACCAAGCATAGCCTCCGATTCTGTCAATGAAGGCTGTTTTCTTTTTGTCCTGTCCAATGCAATCAAGTAGGCTAGTCAAGATTGTAAAAGGGTTGGAAACAAATCTTAATCACCAAAGCTTTATTAAAAGATCATGTTTGAGAGGAGTAATTATGGAGCCTGTAACTGTATTTAGACATAGCCTATTTAATACAAGTGGTTGTTTTGTTTCAAATGTGATTAGCTCTCTTTTTAGACCTTAGCTTATTAACAACTTTTGGCATGTCCATGCTCAGCCATAATGCAATTTACAGTAGGCCTAGCCCCTATATCAGTGTGAATGCTATGTATTTATGTCCACATTGAAACCATGCAATTACTTAGAACAATGAAGACTGGAAACAAGTTCAAGTTTACCTATTTAGCAAAGAGAGGATAGGTCTACATTGTGTTATTTAATTTCTGTAAGCTGTTTAAACTATAATGGACTAACTTTGGAATTGGAGTTAATTCCAAGGTGATACATAAAAGACCATAAATACAGAACTTGAATAAACCATATATTTAGCCATTGAGCACTTTCTGAATGGCCAGTGAGGGGCCAAGCCTGACACACCCACAACTAGTTTAATCGTCAAAACTATGCCCTTTCTCGCCACCGTCAGCACTGCGCCAATCATTTTTGGTTGTGAAAATAGACAAATATTTTCTGACAAACCCCCAACCTAAAGCCCTACCGCCAGCATTTAGATTTACCATTGCATTAGGTTTGTTAAAATAGAGCCCTTGTCCTGCGACAGAGTGATCAAATTAAGATTCTACATCTGTACCTTGTCAAACAGAATATGTACCTGTAAAGTTGAGCTGCTGTCCACTTTGTACAAAGCTGTCGGTCATCTGTCCAAACACAACACACATAAGGGGCAGGGCTATCCCGTGGAGGGCAGCACATAGCAGGCCGATTATCATCAGGAGCACCTCACAACCAGTAGCGTAGCGGAACTGCATCCACAACACACATAAAACCACAGTCAAATGCAGCAGACATTGGAATGACTGGAGAATATGAATCTTGATCACTTGTAACAAATTATCCCATTTTGACATATACTACATGTACTACAGTGTATGTGCAGATTGCCAAAATATGATTGTGTATTTCCTACTATTTCTGAAACCAAAATCAGGACATACCAACTGGAAAAATCCCACTGCTTTGGCTGGTTCTTTTTTCTTCCTTCTTGAAAATGAAACATAGATTCATGAGCAAACCAAAATATATTTAACAGTAATAGCACACTGTAATAGGAGTTAAGTAGGAATGGCAATGTTGCTTACCCGAGGCCCTTCTTTGGCTTGCGCTCCGTGTCAACGGTTGGCTGCCCCTCTGTCATCCGCTCCTGAGGCTTCTTATCCTCATGGAAGGCCAGGTTGGGGTAGCCTTTTGCAAATACCTCTGAATCAATTACCAATGATCAATTAAACATAGACATAATTTAGAAGACACTCTTTGTCCAGCGCGATTTAAAGGGAGGTTAATTGCCATGCTAAAGGACACATTTATCACCTAGTCAGCTTGGGGATTCAAACCAACGACCTTTCATTTACTAGTCCATTGCTCTTAACCACTACGCTACCTGGCATCCAATGATACTGCCTGGTCTCATTGATTAGACATAACATAGTACATGTACATTCGGGACACTCAAATTAGTATGTTAGCTAATCCTTCCCCTAACACTAAATGTAATCCTTTTAGTTAACCCTTCCCCTAACCATTATCCTTTTAGCTAACCCTTCCCCTAACCATAACCCCTTTAGTTACCCTTCCTATAACCATAACTCTAACCTTAACCCTTTAACCTCATTTCAAACTTAACCCTAACCTTAACCCTAACCCCTAAACCTTACCCCTAGCCTAGCTAACGCTAGCAAGCTAGCTAAAGTTAGCCACCTAGCTACCTAGCTAGAATTCGTAACATATCATACTTTTAGCAAATTCGGGAACATATTGATATTTTTCTAATTCGCAACATATAATACAAATTGTAATTCCTAACATGTCATACAAAATGGGTGATGGACATCCACAAAGTAATACATACCATACAAAACTTAACATATCATACTAAATTGATTTTATAATTTACATAGAGAATAATATGAAGTGCTCTGAAACCAGGTTGAACGACACCTCTCACTTTGGTGTACTGACTGTACAGAATTATTTAATTTCACTTACTGATTATATCAGTCAACCACAACTCCTTCTAATCTACTCTTAACTTGGAATTCTATGCCAATAAATAAGACCTTAAATGATGTGAGACAGACAATACCCTCAGGGATGGTTGGTAGAGAGTCTGGCATGTCCCCATCCTCTCTCCCCATGGTGAATGAACTCTGACGCTACGTTCCTGCAATTCAGAGAAAGCGATTTTAAACTGTAATTTCAATATAGTAAATATGAGAATATTTGCGGACCCTAAATAAACGAGTTAATGTACATTTTGAAAAGTGAATAATGATTTCTGTACTAAACAATCTGAATGCTATGCTAGGGCGAATTGAGGTTTGCCTTCATGTATGTATGCATGTTGTAGTACATGTTTTTAAGCTGCTTTGAACTAGACAAACTTGATTTACATACAAGTTAACTTGTGTAACGTCTATAAACTGTGATGTCATTTAGCAAATAATTACAGTAATGTATTTTAATGGAGGGTTCTTTCCGGAACCGGGAGGCCAGGGAGCCAGGGAGGCTGTACAAGGGTAATGCTCATCAACACTTGCTTTTCTTACAGCATCTCAAATTATTTTATATTTTCAATATTCATTATGGGAGCATTAAATTGCAAATATTGGCAAATGTAGTATTATAGTAATATTATATTTACATTTCTAATACCGTGTTAAGCTACATATCAAAAAGTGCATATTGGCTTTTATATCTTGTGGAACTAAGTTCAACATTTAAAATGAATGAATCACAATAAGAGGGGTTTTTGTCAACAACAACAACAAAATTAAAGCTATGTAATATTTTTTTTAAAGCATGTTGTACCAAATATTGTAGTCTACAAACATAATGTGTACAGATGTGGGCTACTTACCTTCAGAGAATCCAGTATGAGGCTTTTAGACAATCCACAAGCTATTCTCTCAACATAATACCACCCTTACTAATTGTCAGGTGAATGTAATCATTCTTTTGGGAGCTGGGAGATTTTATATCGCTATGCAGGACAGCATCATCATCAGGTGTCAGGTGTCAGGTTACCTCAAGTTCAGGATCCTATTGACATTCCACACGGCTGGGGGAGGTGCTTCATGACACATTATACAATTCATCAATAATGACACTTCATGTCACTGATGCCATATTTCATAGACAGGTAATTTGATAATGATTTATTCTGCCTTCGAATTATGTGATAAGTGTATGAACTTATGAATTGAAGTTCTTCTGACAGGTGCACTGTCACACCTCAAAGTCATGTGGTTGGCATCATAGTTCTGCTTCTGTGGGTGTGACAAGCAACTTTCATAACCTTTGAAATGCATCCAAGTGCTAATCTGAAATTGTCCTCAACTAGGATCCTGAAATCTCAAAGGAAAAGAGAGACACATCGTCATTGTAAGTTATTTATTTCATTAATGAATATTCAGCATACACATTTGTACCATTGTTCTAATGGCATGATGCATTCATTCAAATTATATTTGCCATGGCCTGCCAAGTGAATATTAGGGTAATCAACAACCTGTTTGAATATTCCACTTATTTTTTAACCTTTATTTAATTAGGCAAGTCAGTTAAGAACAAATTCTTATTTTCAATGATTGCCTAGGAACAGTGGGTTTATCTGCCTTGTTCAGGGGTAGAACAACAGATTTTTAGCTTGTCAGCTCAGGATTTGATCTAGCAACCTTTTGGTTACAAGTTCAACACTCTAACCACTAGGCTAACTGCCACCCCACCATGTTAAAATATTAGGATGATCAATAACATGTCTTAATATTAGGCTAATCATACCAATGTCCGAATATCATGAGGATCAATACAATGTTTGAATATTAGGATGATCATGTTTGGCCCCACTATGGTTCTTCTTCAGAACTATGGTTGCCCAAAACACTGGCCCCTCAAAGCCAATGGTAATGTCGTACTTCATACATTCATCCCATCACATATCAGTAAAAGTGGAATAAATATAATCCTTATAAGTGGAATAAGACCACTCTTACCAGCAGATAGTCTCCCATCAGACAATGATGTTTTTCATTTTCAGAATAAAACGTATGATTAAATTAGATGCCAACCTAAGAATCTTGTTTCTTGTTATTTTATGTCCAGAATAATATCTGGACCAAGACTTTCATTTGAATGAGCATTTAAATGTTTAATTGTATTAATATTAATAATCTCGACCCAGTGATCAAGTCAGATTAATCAACCTGACATTGATCTGATTTTCCTTACTGATTTTTTCCTCTACTTAATTGCGCATCTCATGAAAATGTCATTACTTTCATGACATGTTAGTGATCGTGCTACTTAAGATAAATGAACTCTCCTAACACCATGTTGTTGAGGAACTACAGTATGATCTGGTTTCGGCACTAAGATATACCTGATGTGTGCGTGTGTGTGCACAACCGTGTGCGTGTGTTTGAATAATGCACAGGTCATGGCGAGAATGCAGAAGATGCTATCTACAATGCATGAGATGCTATCTAGAAAAAACAGGTTTGTCTGAGTATTTGGAGAACTGTATTGTTCAACATGTATGAACTCTGAACACACTGGCTTGTACAACCATTCATTCCAGATAGATTGAATCACATAAACTACTACCTTACTGTTTAATCTAGAAAAAGGGTTCAGGCCAACTATGTTCTCAACAACTGTTGGTCCCACTCTAGACAAAATGTAACTGTTAAGGCTTAATTGAAGCCCATGGACAGTAGATGCTGTGTTCATATTGCATTCAAATGCAACATTTGGAAAAGCATAAGAAGTAAAGACCTTTTTATATCACAATGAATGTTTGCATATCAATTGTTTGTGAATCAGTATAGCTTAAAATATGAACATACTGTAAGACTGTGAGAGTCAATACTAGCCTACACATGTGTAGGGCTAACATAGCACACAGTAAATGAACTTTCTTCACATTAAATGAACCTGCTATGGCATTTGAAGCACCAGGAACCTGCATCCACTAGGTTCCCTGGAGGTAAACAGTCCCACTGATATAATCTATAGGTGTAGGATCTTAATTTGATCACTCTTTTGTTGCTCAGAATGTATGGCCTAAATGTTTAAATCCTTATTTTGCTGTGACAGTATAGGTCAAATTAAGATTCTACATCTGTACAAACTTTTAACTTTTAACCAGGTGAGAGGGCTTAACCCCTTGCCACTGTCACGTCTACTCCCGCTCATGAGACTCACCTGGACTCCATCACCTTCCTGATTACCTTCCCTATATCTGTCACTCCCTTTGGTTCTTTCCCCAGACGTTATTGATTCTGATTTTGTTTCATGTCTACACTAATCGTATTTCATGTTTTGTTACGGTATTTATTAAATTCACTACCTGTACTTGCTTCCCGATTCTTAGCGTACACGTTACAGCCACGTGCAGGAGCAGTCCAGTTTGGACACATACTCATTCAGGTTTATTGACTGCGTGAATAAAGCCTTCATGGTCGAATTGCTGCAAAGAAACCAATACTAAAGAACACCAAATAGAAGAGACTTATCACATTTAAGCTATAACCCAGATGCAGACAGTTTTGAAGAAACAAAAGTTTATTCCTTAAACAGGGGCAGGCAAATGACAGGGCAAGGCAGGCAAGGGTCAATAATACAGAGAGGGTGTAAGGGTTGATGACTAACACGTGAAACGTAAGCATGCAATGCATATATTATTTTCTTCTCATCTCAGAGCTAGTTCACGCCCACATATCTGCTTTTGGTTAGGTTATAATGATGGTAGAACTCTTTCCATGTTCTAAAAAGAATGTATGCATTGCATGCTTATGTTTCACGTGTTAGTCATCAGTTATCTTGCTTCTATCTTTCTTTCTGTATCCTGCTGACCATAGTATGTCCAGCTGTCATAAATGTTTGTATGGTCTTGGTTAATGTACTCTTTCAAAAATAGAGTATAGCCTGGGTGTCATAAGGCCTGGGTGTCATCTTCTCTTAATGTGCATGTCCTTGCTATTTCAGCCTGGCAACTAGACCTATTTAATGCTCAGCTCTCTCCTTAATGGTTCGCTCCAACAGGGTCCAGAACGCAAGACAGTCTCAGGGTCAGGGCAGGCAGTGGTCAAAAACAGGGAAAGACAAAACAGGAGCAAGAAACAGGCAGGAGCAGGGAAACAAATGCTGGTAGGTTCTACGAACGAAACAAACTGGCAACAGACAAACAGAGAACACAGGTATAAATACACAGGGGATAACAGAAAAGATGTGCGAAACATGGAGAAGGGTGGAGACAAACACCAAGACAGGTGAAACAGATCAGGGTGTGACCCAGAAACAGGCAACAAAGGGCTGCGTGACATGGGTTTAACTGTAGATATATGAAAAGTAGGATGTATACGGGAGGGTACGGGGCAACAGAAGACGAACAGCAGAGGGGCTAATGATCTTGGAGGATGGGAGAATGGTCTTGGCTCCTGGGGGTGTACTCCGCGGAAATGGCGAAGAGGTCCGGGGCAAGTCAATAGAGAGACCAGTCAATAGAGAGATTGTGTCGCTGGAGCCAAAATAATCCCAATACCACGGGAACCTGCAGAAACTTAACTAGCAGGAACTGGAGCGTCTCGCTGTGGTTCCCTGACACTCTTAGGTTGATGGGGGTGGTATGGTGGGTAACCCGGCCTATGGAGAACCCATCCAGCGCTCTAACATTCATGGGAATTCTATTTATTTTATCTTTATTTAACCAGTTAAGAACAAAATCTTATTTTCAATAACAGCCTAGGAACAGTGGGTTAACTGCCTGTTCAGGGGCAGAACGACAGAGGTTTGAACTTGCAACCTTCCGGTTACTAGTCCAACGCTCTAACCACTAGGCTACCCTGCCGCCACGGAATGGGGTGATTGAATATGTCCGTAAACACACCAGCCAGCTGGTCTGCGCATGCTTTGAGGATGTGGCTGGGGATACCGTCTGGGAGTGCAGCCTTGCAAGGGTTAACATGTTTTGTAATCCGTGATTGACTGTAGACCCTGCCAGATACCTCTTGTGTCTGAGCAGTTGAATTGTGACTCTACTTTGTCTCCATACTGACACTTAGCTTGTTTGATTGCCTTGCGGAGGGAATAGCTACACTGTTTGTATTCAGTCATGTTTCCGGTCACCTTGCCCTGGTTAAAAGCAGTGGATTGCACTTTCAGTTTCGCGTGAATGCTGCCATCAATCCAGGGTTTCTGGTTTGGGAATGTTATAATCGTTGCTGTGGGTATAACATCGCCGATGCACTTTCTAATGAACTCGCTCACCGAATCAGCGTATTCGTCAATGTTGTTGTTCGACGCAATGTGGAACATATCCCAATCCACGTGATCGAAGCAATCTTGAAGCGTGGAATCAGATTGGTCGGACCAGCGTTGAACAGACCTGAGCGCGGGAGCTTCTTGTTTTAGTTTTTGTCTGTAGGCTGGAAGGAACTAAATTGAGTCGTGTCAGCTTTTCCGAAAGGAGGGCGGGGGAGGGCCTTATATGCGTCGCAGAAGTTAGAATTACAATGATCCAGAGTTTTACCAGCCCTGGTAGCACAATCGATATGCTGATAGAATTTAGGGAGTCTTGTTTTCAGATTAGCATTTTTAAAATCCCCAGCTTCAATGAATGCAGCCTCAGGATATGTGGTTTCCAGTTTACATAGAGACAAACAGAGAACACAGGTATAAATACACAGGGATAATGGGAAAGATGGCTGGAAGAGGGTGGAGACAAACACAAAGACAGATGAAACAGATCAGGGCATGACAAGACTTGCTTGGGCCAAGAAACATGAGCAATGGACATTAGTCTGGTGGAAATCTGTTCTTTGGTCTGATGAGTCCAAATTTGAGATTTTTGGGTCCAACTGCTGTGTCTTTGTGAGACGCAGAGTAGGTGAACGGATGACATCGCATATGTGGTTCCGACTGTGAAGCATGGAGAAGGAGGTGTGATGGTGTGGGGGTGCTTTGCTGGTGACACTGTCTGTGATTTATTTAGTATTCAAGGCACATTTAACCAGCATGGCTGCCACAGCATTCTGCAGCGATACTCCATCCCATCTGGATTGTGCTTAGTGGGACTATCATTTGTTTTTCAACAGGACAATGACCCAACACACCTCCAGGCTGTGTAAGGGCTATTTGACCAAGAAGGAGAGTGATGGAGTGATGCATCAGATGACATGGCCTCCACAATCACCTGACTTCAACCCAATTGAGATGGTTTCGAATGAGTTGGACCGCAGAGTGAAGGAAAAGCAGCCAACAAGTGCTCAGTATATGTAAGACCTCCTTCAAGACTGTTGGAAAAACATTCCAGGTGAACTTGTTTGAGAGAATGCCAAGAGTGTGCAAAACTGCCATCAATGCAAAGGGTGCCTACTTTGAAGAATCTAAAATCTAAAATCTATTTTGATTTGTTTAACACTTTTTTGGTTACTACATGATATGTGTTATTTCATATTTGTGATGTCTTCACTATTATTCTACAATGTAGAAAATAGTCCAAATAAAGAAAAGCCCTTGAAGGAGTAGGTGTGTCCAAACCTTTGACTGGTACTGTACTTCTTTCCATCCTAGCTGGTTTAGACATGTATTCATACATGTTGCTGGTCTGACGTTTGCAGTTAGTGGCAGTTGTGAAGTAAAAAATATATATATAATAATTATAGTATCTTCTAGCCCATAGACTGCTTTCAGGGCAATGAATCGTCTAATGTTGTAATTTGGGTAAAATATATTCATGCAATTCGAACATGCTGCTGCCCCAAAGTTAACAGTTAAAAAATATTTGAAATGCTGAATACGGTCTCTTCTGGCTAATAGATGACTTCCAGTGGTTCTCAACCTTTTTTGGTTACTGTTCCACCAATGTCTTCTCAAGTACCCTCTGTGTGTAGGTCAAGTACCCGTAGCGGTCCCAAGTAGCCCTGGTTGGGAACCACTGATGTAAGTAATGTTGTAATTTGGGTGAACTATCCCTTTAATACAAAGTGATTAACATATTGCTACTTTCCACAGAGACTCTAGCCCCATTCATACCTGGTTCTAACATGCGTCCCTTGTCTTGATCTTGTCCACATTCAGATTGTGGCCACATTTTTAGACAGGTGTAGATGATTAACAGATGCATTATGAACTGATTTTGATCTGATTTTATAAGTGTAAACGGATAAGATTGGGACAAGATCAGGGCAAAGGATGCATGTTAGTGGCAGGTATAAACGGGCCTTATGATGATGTCCATGAACTCATTTTTGAGTAGCAAGGCTCTATATGAGGGGAAAGACGTTTTCACTCAATGTACATTCAGTCAGTCATCTAGTAAATGTTTATTCTGGCACAACAACACTTTAAGAGCACCACTAGAGAGCAGACTTTAGTCAACTTTCTCAACAGCGTCGTATCTAACCAGCATTGTGATGCAAGTTTGTTTAAGGATGACCAGTAGGAGGCATATCTGTCTCACTTCTTTCAAGTCATTGTCAGTAGAGTTGTCCAAAGCATCGACTACTACAGTACCAGTTTCAGGGGTATGATATGTACAATACTGAAATATTTGATCAATCATGTTTTATCAAAAAAAGTTTTAATTTGAGGTTTGAGCACCAAAAGGGCATAACCTTAATCTGTAAGTGAAGTTTTATTTGCATTTTGCCTTTCACAATAATTGTATGTGTTACCCAGAGTTTTAAATAGGTGCTGTATGACCTCCTTTTCCACATAAAAAATGAACATTCATAATCTACTCAGGAGCGCTTAGTCGCATTCCTCCAACACCAGCTACTTTCAGAGACCAAGGTCAACACGACACCACACCGGCTCTGGCCACAATAATAGTGGTTCTGGCCACAATTCATCCACATCAACTTTTCATTGAGTTTGGACATTGGGTTTGGATATTGAGTTTGCATATTGGGTTTGGATATTGAGTTTGCATATTGGGTTTGGATATTGAGTTTAGACAAGATATATGAGTGCAAACTCAACACCACAAACATATGGTGTGCATTTTTTTTTATATAGTTTTATATAAAAAATATTTTTATTTCATCTTTATTTAACCAGGTATGCAAGTTGAGAACAAGTTCTCATTTACAATTGCGACCTGGCCAAGATAAAGCAAAGCAGTTCGACACATACAACAACACAGAGTTACACATGGAGTAAAACAAACATACAGTCAATAATACAGTAGAAACAAGTCTATATACGATGTGAGCAAATGAGGTGAGATAAGGGAGGTAAAGGCAAAAAAAAGGCCATGGTGGCAAAGTAAATACAATATAGCAAGTAAAACACTGGAATGGTAGATTTGCAGTGGAAGAATGTGCAAGTAGAAATAACAATAATGTGGTGCAAAGGAGCAAAATAAATAAATAAATAAAATAAAATAAATTCAGTAGGGAAAGAGGTAGTTGTTTGGGCTAAATTAAAGGTGGGGTATGTACAGGTGCAGTAATCTGTGAGCCGCTCTGACAGCTGATGCTTAAAGATAGTGAGGGAGATAAGTATCTCCAGTTTCAGAGATTTTTGCAGTTCGTTCCAGTCATTGGCAGCAGAGAACTGGAAGGAGAGGCGGCCAAAGAAATAATTGGTTTTGGGGGTGACCAGAGAGATACAGTGCCTTGCGAAAGTATTCGGCCCCCTTGAACTTTGCGACCTTTTGACACATTTCAGGCTTCAAACATAAAGATATAAAACTGTATTTTTTTGTGAAGAATCAACAACAAGTGGGACACAATCATGAAATGGAACAACATTTATTGGATATTTCAAACTTTTTTAACAAATCAAAAACTGAAAAATTGGGCGTGCAAAATTATTCAGCCCCTTTACTTTCAGTGCAGCAAACTCTCTCCAGAAGTTCAGTGAGGATCTCTGAATGATCCAATGTTGACCTAAATGACTAATGATGATAAATACAATCCACCTGTGTGTAATCAAGTCTCCGTATAAATGCACCAGCACTGTGATAGTCTCAGAGGTCCGTTAAAAGTGCAGAGAGCATCATGAAGAACAAGGAACACACCAGGCAGGTCCGAGATACTGAAGTTTAAAGCCGGATTTGGATACAAAAAGATTTCCCAAGCTTTAAACATCCCAAGGAGCACTGTGCAAGCGATAATATTGAAATGGAAGGAGTATCAGACCACTGCAAATCTACCAAGACCTGGCCGTCCCTCTAAACTTTCAGCTCATACAAGGAGAAGACTGATCAGAGATGCAGCCAAGAGGCCCATGATCAGTCTGGATGAACTGCAGAGATCTACAGCTGAGGTGGGAGACTCTGTCCATAGGACAACAATCAGTTGTATATTGCACAAATCTGGCCTTTATGGAAGAGTGGCAAGAAGGAAGCCATTTCTTAAAGATATCCATAAAAAGTGTTGTTTAAAGTTTGCCACAAGCCACCTGGGAGACACACCAAACATGTGGAAGAAGGTGCTCTGGTCAGATGAAACCAAAATTGAACTTTTTGGCAACAATGCAAAACGTTATGTTTGGCGTAAAAGCAACACAGCTGAACACACCATCCCCACTGTCAAACATGGTGGTGGCAGCATCATGGTTTGGGCCTGCTTTTCTTCAGCAGGGACAGGGAAGATGGTTCAAATTGATGGGAAGATGGATGTAGCCAAATACAGGACCATTCTGGAAGAAAACCTGATGGAGTCTGCAAAAGACCTGAGACTGGGACGGAGATTTGTCTTCCAACAAGACAATGATCCAAAACATAAAGCAAAATCTACAATGGAATGGTTCAAAAATAAACATATCCAGGTGTTAGAATGGCCAAGTCAAAGTCCAGACCTGAATCCAATCGAGAATCTGTGGAAAGAACTGAAAACTGCTGTTCACAAATGCTCTCCATCCAACCTCACTGAGCTCGAGCTGTTTTGCAAGGAGGAATGGGAAAAAATGTCAGTCTCTCGATGTGCAAAACTGATAGAGACATACCCTAAGCGACTTACAGCTTTAATCGCAGCAAAAGGTGGCGCTACAAAGTATTAACTTAAGGGGGCTGAATAATTTTGCACGCCCAATTTTTCAGTTTTTGATTTGTTAAAAAAGTTTGAAATATCCAATAAATGTCGTTCCACTTCATGATTGTGTCCCACTTGTTGTTGATTCTTCACAAAAAAATACAGTTTTATATCTTTATGTTTGAAGCCTGAAATGTGGCAAAAGGTCGCAAAGTTCAAGGGGGCCGAATACTTTCGCAAGGCACTGTATACCTGCTGGAGCGCGTGCTACAGGTGGGTGATGCTATGGTGACCAGCGAGCTGAGATAAGGGAGGGCTTTACCTAGCAGGGTCTTGTAGATGATATGGAGCCAGTGGGTTTGGCGACGAGTATGAAGCGAGGGCCAGCCAACGAGAGCGTACAGGTTGCAATGGTGGGTAGTATATGGGGGCTTTGGTGACAAAACAGATGGCACTGTGATAGATTGCATCCAATTTGTTGAGTACGGTATTGGAGGCTATTTTGTAAATGACATCGCCAAAGTTGAGGATTGGTAGGATGGTCAGTTTTACAAGGGTATGTTTGGCAGCATGAGTAAAGGATGATTTGTTGCGAAATAGGAAGCCAATTCTAGATTTAACTTTGGATTGGAGATGTTGGATGTGGGTCTGGAAAGAGAGTTTACAATCTAACCAGACACCTAGGTATTTGTAGTTGTCCACGTATTCTAAGTCAGAGCCGTCCAGAGTAGTGATGTTGGACAGGCGGGCAGGTGCAGGCAGCGATCGGTTGAAGAGCATGCATTTAGTTTTACTTGTATTTAAGAGCAATTGGAGGCCACGGAAGGAGAATTGTATGGCATTGGCTGGAAGAAACACCCACGTTTATACTAAGAGAGAGGATCACAATGTTATTCACATACAGTACCAGCCAAAAGTTTGGACACACCAACTCATTCAAGGGTTTTTCTTTATTTTTACTATTTTCTACAATGTGTAATCTCAAATCTCAAATATATTTGGATTTGTTTAACACTTTTTGGGTTACTACATGATTACAAGCATTTCGCTACACTCGCATTAACATCTGCTAACCATGTGTATGTGACAAATAAAAAATTTGATTTGACATATGTGTTATTTCATACTTTTGATGTCTTCACTATTGATCTACAATGTAGAAAATAGTAAAAAATTAAGAAAAACCCTTGAGTGAGTAGGTATGTCCAAACACATACACTAAATGCACTAATTGAGTAACACAATATATAACTTCTAATCAAAACTCTTTGTTTAAAGCAATTAGTAAATAGCTTATACGTGTGTTATTATGACCCATTATTTATAATAGCTTAAATGATTATGCATGATGAACCAATTTTGTAATTGAACTGTCTGCCCTTCACATAATTGCATCCGCGGGAGAAAAAAAAAGTATCTCTACCTTAATGACAGAACACTGAACCGACCTAGTTTCTGCTACAGTTTCAGGTGTTGCAATACTCTTTGCGTAAATACAGGATTGCATTACGGATATTGTAGTTGTATAATAAAGTTAAACCAGCTCATTTGAAGAGTAGCCTCATTGTTTTGAACTACTAGTCCCGGAATGCTTGTAGTTTCAAAGCAAACAGAAGCCGAGAGTTGTGGCGTGAAGGTGTAAAGATATTATTTGGTTAGTGTCTAAATAAGGCTATGGCGGAAACCTTATTACCATGGATCAAAAGTGAGATTCCCCGACATCTCTGATACACAGTTTGGCTAGACATGGTAAGTAAGTATTGTTACAATATTTCTGCTCTTTCTACCGACGCTGGAAATTGTAGGCAAGTGTGCAAATCTAGTAGCTGAACGGAATCATAACATTTGTATGAACATAGTACAGGTAGGTCTATCTTGTGTTTGAAAGTTTGACAGCGACGCTATATATTTATTTATTATTATATATATATTTCATCTTACAGAACTACATAGCCACTGGTTTACCGTAGTTGAAGCGCACAAGCGAGCGTTTGTAATACACCTGTTGACTCTGCGGAAACAGTATCTTTGTAAATCTGGCATAGACAGAGGAGCAGCATTTCTACATGTGAAAAAACAACTATTACAATAGTCATACTGTATGTATGTAGCCAAATTTTGATGATGGTTTATTCACACCTAGCTCTGTCTCTATATATTTTCTCAACGATAAGGTAGGCTATCCAACAGGTGCGCCTGAACAAGGCTTCTGTATTTCGAGATAACGCGAAGGTGAAATTCGACAGGAGGGTTGGCTACCCACCCACCCACACATTCAAGAATCGGCTTTGCGGAATAACTGATTGTTGAATCCCAGACAAGAGCAACCTGTTTGTGTGCACTCGTGTACAACCCAAATTAATTATTACTGACTCACTGCGACAGCAACATAGGGTATACATGAATCATAAGAAGTATCCCTTTACGCAAACAAATTACAGCCTGAATGAATTCATGCTTTATGCTCTGTAAAATAGGTTACCTCAAACTAATCCCACAGGTAGCCCCAGGTAAAGAATCTCAGGTGTGAACCAGTGTGGAGGAAAATGACTAACAATGGCATAGGGCTGGGCAATCGGGCCCAAAAATATGAATTTGAGATATCGGCCAGCCCTACTACAAAACAACTTTTGGTAAACGAAAGAAACTGTAGGCCATATTAGATATGTTGTTTCTCTGTGTTTTCATAGGCTTTTTTTTTAGATTCCGCTGTAGGCTACTTTATCCGTATTCTTAAACTATCATGTTTGTAGCCACGTTTTATAGAATAAACAGCCAGGGTAGAAAACATAACATTGGCCAATATATTTTAGCGACCTTAACTCGACACCTAGAGACCTTGTCAAGTGGTTCGGACCTCTTGGCATAACGGTTAATGTCTTGGCTTCACAGCCGCTGGACCCGAATTCGAGCCACGGCAACCCTCCGAATTCTGAAAAATATTATATAGGTTATACTGTGTACTCTATATTATTATGCCAACTGATTGCAATTTGAGGTGTAGTAATTGTGTGTGTAACTTATGAATCTTATTGTTTACAGATGTAAAGATGGCAGCTGTCAGAGCAAAGTCATTTCGTCGCCAAGGAAGTCTCATTAGGAGCAAATCTGAGGGGACGTTGATTGATCTAGACGACACTGGAACGCTGAACATCAACAATTTAAATGGTAGCCTACTCTAACGTTTATGAAATATATTGTCTTTGAACTAGATGTCATTAATAGGTTTCCAAAAATCGGGTAACTTTCCCAGGTTTTCCAGAGATTCCAGTTGGAAGATTCACGGAATCAGAAGAGAATAAGCAGGAAATCCAGAAACAGGATTTTTGGAAAGCCTGGTAGTCTTGGGAAAGTTACTAGATGTTTGCAACCCTGGTTATGAAACAGTTTCAAATAGAGGATTGCATTATGTGTTTTGTACAGTAGCTCCTTTGAGTGGTACCTTCGTTTAAAATAATGCCTCTTTAAAGAGCAACAACCAGTATTGAAGCCCATTCTGTGTGATTTTACCATGCTCTCATATGTATGTTTTATATTAGTAAGTAAGGCTTTGATTTGACACAGATATTTTGTATTTTCACAGGGAGTAGTTACATAATAAATCAAGTGACAAAACATTCAGAGTGGCCTGTGTTGCAGCCGGAGGTCAAACATGGAAGTCAAACCACAAATCCATTCTGGAACAAACTGTCTATATCCAATCCGTTTTTGGATGACATTTTACACACAAACAATGACAAAACACTAAGCAACGCTGATCTCTCAGTACAGAAAGATGAACCTTCGACTCTGTTTGACACTGAGAACTTTGACGCCAGTAGCACATCTTCGGACGAAACAAACTTCGCCCATTTTGCGGATACGAAGCAAAAGAGCATAAGACAATCAGGGAGATGGAGGAGTGCCTCGGATATTCTCGACGACCAGGAGAGAAAGGAACCGAAAAGGGAAAATGGCCTCAAATTGTCAGCAGGCCCATTTCTGAATGCAGATTTTGAGTGGTTGAAAAATGACCGGGAGGCGTACAAAATGGCCTGGTTGAGTCACAGGCAACTAACGAGATCATGTCTTGACCTAGGCCTGATGAGTCAGAGTCCTGGATGGGCCCAGACCCAAGCCACCGACTCTCAGATAGTCTGCAAGATAGATCACAGCGGAGGGTCACTACAGTTACCAGACTCTGATATTACCGTCCATATCCCAGAGGGCCATGTTCCTGCTGGGGAGGTTCAGGAGGTTGCACTGAAAGCCATCCTGGAGCCCCCTCACGGGCTGAACAACAACTACATGACAACCGTGAGTCCGCTCCTGGAGGTGAGTCTCAGCAACACGAGTGGAAAGGAATCCATCACGCTGGAAATGAAAATGGTCGCGGAGGTCAAGAAGGATCCGATAAGTCAGGTCATGACCACATTTGTGGGACTAGTGTCCAACAAGAGAGAGGGACCTTATCAGAAAGTCAAGGACTGTTACATTTACAAGAACATCATGCAGATGAGTCTTCAAGACTTAAAGTCTAATTTCTATGTTATTGTAGCCGCAGAGGCCTCGGTTATCCAGCCCCCTGCTACATCCGTTTGGGATTACCTGGATCGTCAAGTCACCGTCGCCGTTTATGGCCCAAAGTATATCCATCCATCTTTCAAAGTGGTCGTGGTCGTCTCTTGCCACGATAACGTTCCACCGAGGCTTCCGTTCTCAGATATCCACAGGGGCAGCAGAAACTTGCCCCCTCTGGTGCTACAGCTCTGGGAGAAGCACCAGTTTAGCCCAGAGAGACTGAATGACCTACACATTGCGACTTCCGTCTTAGCGTCAAAGTTCGAAGTCAAAGCCCAGGATAAAAGGAAAGAGGTGAAACAAGGGCTACTCAAACTGGGTAAAGTCATTCACCTGCCTCTTGAGCTGGCCAAGATGGGCAATGGGGAGATGGATTCCTTTAAACTATGCCTCCAGGTGAGGGATTCAAACAGCGTCACAGTAGCAGAGTTCCAGGTGTCTTCCCCTGCAGCGGCACCTATTCGCTCTGAAAAGCGAGATCCCGTGCGAAACAAAATGTGTCAATCGCTATCTATACCGGAGGAATCCGTCCCAGAGTTCCCCAAATTCTGGACCAGACCTGTGAAGGTGCAGTGTTACGGGGTGGCGCTGAAGTCAGTGCTCCGGCAACCGCGAGTGGAGTACCTCCTGGAGTACTTCAAGGGTGACACCGTGGCTCTCCTCTCCAGAGAGACCGTGAGGTCGGTGGGCCAGTCCAAAGTCAAGGAGTGGTACATCGGCTTCCTCCGAGGCAGGACCGGCCTGGTCCATTGCAAGAACGTCAAGCTCATCACCCGAGACCAAGTGATCGACTTCAACGGCACTGACTTCACCACCGAGACCCTCTTGGACAACATGGCACTGCCGTTCAAGAAGCTCACCTACATCTACTCAGACATCCAGACACTGGTGACTGAACACATCCCCAGCTGGAGGGGCTTCGCTGATGCCCTGGGCTACTCGAGCTTGTTGCTGGACACAATCACACGGAGACATGCTGAAACAGAAGCCGAGAAGGTGGCCTGCGTGCTGGAGAAACTGAAGGAGGACTGCCACACTGAGAACAGCAAGAAGAAGTTCCAGCACAAGCTCATGATCGTAAGTGTAGAAAGGACGGGACATGTTTGATAGTATTCCGGTTTAGAGAAGAATCTTCAAACCAGCTTGACCTTTGTTTTGAATAACTTTTTCTCTTTTCCAATTGCGCTTCATTTGTTGCATTTCAAGTAAGTGTTTTATATGTTGCTTTTTCCATCCTAGGGTCTGTTGAAGATGGACTCTCAGGCTCTAGTGGCTCATCTGATCCAGAACACGGTCATCCTGTCCACAGCGGTGGAGCTGGGTATCAGGTGGAGGGAGCTCGCTGAGAGGCTGGGGAAACTCTCCAGTGCTCAGATCGCTGCTTACGAGGCACCACACCGGGGGAAGAGTGGAGAAGTTAGCGTCGTGGTTAGTTCATTTGACTTTTATTTGTTCTATTTAGGAAAATGTGTTGTTCTTAGGAGATCACCCCTTCATGATCTCATTGGATCAACAGACAACGATTAGGGAGGCTGTACCAATACTTTTTTTGTATAGTCCATTATAGATGTGCTGTAGATTTATTTCAACTGCTTTCATTGTACCATTTACACCCTGCGTATCCTGTGCATATGACGAATAAACTCTGATTTGATAGTTAGTTGATAGTTCGAGAATCTATCAACTGAACTTGTGGATCCTCCTCTCTCTATTGTAGTCTATGTGGAAACCTGCCTATGACTTCCTGTACTCATGGAGCCAGTTGTACGGGGAGGGCTACCAGGACATGATCCAGGACCTCCACCTGGCCCTAGACAAGATGAAGAGCCCAATCACCAGACAGTGGAGGCAGCTGACCGGGGCGCTAATCGCAGTCAACTGTCTGGAGATCCTCAGGGTCTCAGCCTTCACCAAACCATAGAACCATAGAACCCCACTGAGGAGAAGAATGAGCATGCTGGAGAGCTCAAATGGGTAACAACTGTAGAACTGAGGCCACAGAGGCCTTTTGATCAAGCTTACTGCAGTTCCCACTGTCTTTGAATATGGAGGTCCTTGTTACGATGCAGAGGGGGAGGCGAAGATGAAGTCTGTTTGTTCTTGTTCTTGTGTCATGTCGTCTTTGCCCACTTTGTCAGAGTTTCTTCTTAGAGTTCAGTTCATGTCGTAAACATAATTATAGCTATATTTAATTATTCATTGTGGCTAGATACTTAAACTATATTGCTAGATTTGGTTCATACAAAGCCAGAACCAGTGTACGAACATATATCTCAGCCATATTAACCATATGTATCTTTACATGAGTTTTATAAAGTTTTCGTTTTGATAATTTGTCTAACAGATATCTGCTTTCTTTGACATCATTTCTTAAGACCAAACAGCAGAAACTATATTGAGGTCTGTTACTTTGGGTTTTTCTGTTAGACACTATGTGATAGCGCTTGTTATTGATTTGACATTAATAGTGAGGCAACATACAGTAGAGTTACTTCCAGTTCCAGTTGTCACACGGTTTCATACCTTTTATATTTTATGTTACAATGTTACATGAAATCCCCCTGGTTTTTCATTACATTTGACATTTATTTACGTTTATTTTAGCTGTATTTACGCTAATTTTAGTTAAGGTTGGAAGGGATTACATTTGTTTTTTCTGCCAAATCCAATCCTCAGTATTCAGATTGCTATTTTTTTAACTCTGTGTCTTAAGCCCATACACTGAAACCTTTTTCAGTGCATTTAGTTTTGTCTACTTGAAAATAGCATATTATGTTAAAATATATTTGAAATATGTAATATAATGTAAAACAACCTTGTTGTGATTTTTCTGAAATATAATATTTCACAATGATGATATATGTATGAATTAATATCACTTACATTTAGACAGATAAGTAATATATAACTGAAATGGTGACCTGGTGTGTATGAATTAATATCACTTACATTTAGACAGATAAGTAATATATAACTGAAATGGTGACCTGGTGTGTATGAATTAATATCACTTACATTTAGACAGATAAGTAATATATAACTGAAATGGTGACCTGGTGTGTATGAATTAATATCACTTACATTTTGACAGATAAGTAATATATACTGAAATGGTGACCTGGTGTGTATGAATTAATATCACTTACATTTTGACAGATAAGTAATATATAACTGAAATGGTGACCTGGTGTGTATGAATTAATATCACTTACATTTTGACAGATAAGTAATATATAACTGAAATGGTGACCTGGTGTGTATGAAGTATGAATTAATATCACTTACATTTTGACAGATAAGTAATATATGACTATTTTCAATGATTTGTCAACTAAAGTAGTCAATTGAGAAGAAGATCAATTATTTATGTTGTGAATCACATGTCTTGTAAGAGTAGCAGGGATAGTGAGCAGTAAGGGTCTGTGTCTTGCATTGTGGGTAGTGTAATAATGTGACAAGATACTACGAGTAGTGTCATGCGGTTCACTTTGGTCTCTAACATGTCACATCCGTTCAGTTAAAGATAAATGAGAATATTTGGGTTCCGTTAGGGACGTGCATTGACCCTAATACTGAAGTCTGTTCATGATTGAAACGACTTGATTTACCATGGCAATAACACTTTAATTACATAGGCCTAGATCACATTCTCTGTACAGACAGATTGTATCCACAGAGGAAACCCTTCAGTTAAAAGACCTGAAGCTTAAATTCATCTGAAACTCCCTAACTCCCCAATTTATAAGCAATGAACTCCCCTATATGAAATTTATAAGCAATGAATCCTGTCCTTGAACCCTATATATGATTGAATCCTGTCCTTGAACCCTATATATGATTGAATCCTGTCCTTGAACCCTATATATGATTGAATCCTGTCCTTGAACCTTATATATGACTGAATCTTGTCCTATAATTTCCTGGCTGTGTGTTTTCTGTTGACTTACTCTTGTTGACCTTTTTAGTTTGACTTTCTCTCCTCTGTTTATTTAAGCTGGTTTCAACTGGGAGTTGCATTGTATGGTCTTTAGTCTTTATCTGTTGGCGTTGGCAACGGGGAAGCTCAGGATGTCTATCCTGTTTCTGTTCTGTATTACAGGTGAATGTTATGACTGCATACATTCTGGCTTAAAATAGAAGAACAGTATATCATAAAAGTGAGTACACCCCTCACATTTTTGTAAATATGAGGATATCTTTTCATGTGACAACACTGAAGAAATGACACTTTGCTACAATGTAAAGTAGTGAGTGTACAGCTTGTATAACCGTGTAAATTTGCTGTCCTCTCAAAATAACTCAACACACAGCCATTAATGTCTAAACCGCTGGCAACAAAAGGGAGTACACCCCTAAGTGAAAATTTTGTGTGGCCACCATCATTTTCCAGCACTGTCTTAACCCTCTTGGGCATGGAGTTCACCAGAGCTTCACAGATTGCCACTGGAGTCCTCTTCCACTCCTCCACGACGACATCACGGAGCTGGTCGATGTTAGAGACCTTGCACTCCTCCAACTTCCGTTTGAGGATGTCCCGCAGATGCTCAATAGGGTTTAGGTCTGGAGACATGCTTGGCCAGTCCATCACCTTTACCTTCAGCTTCTTTAGCAAGGCAGTGGTCGTCTTGGAGGTGTGTTTGGGGTCGTTATCATGTTGAAATACTGCCCTGCGGCCCAGTCTCCGAAGGGAGGGGATCATGCTGTGCTTCAGTATGTCACAGTACATGTTGGCATTCATGGTTCCCTCAATGAACTGTAGTCCCAGACCATGACACTCCCACCACCATGCTTGACTGTAAGCAAGACACACTTGTCTTTGTACTCCTCACCTGGTTGCCGCCACACACGCTTGACACCATCTGAACCAAATAAGTTTATCTTGGTCTCATCAGACCACAGGACATGGTTCCAGTAATCCATGTCCTTAGTCTGCTTGTCTTCAGCAAACTGTTTGCGGGCTTTCTTGTGCATCATCTTTAGAATAGGCTTCCTTCTGGGACGACGGCCATGCAGACCAATTTGATGCAGTGTACGGCGTATGGTCTGAGCACTGACAGGCAGACCCCCCCCACTCCTTCAACCTCTGCAGCAATGCTGGCAGCACTCATACGTCTATTTCCCAAAGACAACCACTGGATATGACGCTGAGCACGTGCACTCAGCTTCTTTGGTCGACCATGGTGAGGCCTGTTCTGAGTGGAACCTGTCCAGTTAAACCGCTGTATGGTCTTGGCCACCGTGCTGCAGCTCAGTTTCAGGGTCTTGGCAATCGTCTTATAGCCCAGGCCATCTTTATATAGAGCAACAATTCTTTTTTTCAGATCCTCAGAGAGTTCTTTGCCATGAGGTGCCATGTTGAACTTCCAGTGACCAGTCAGTATGAGGGAGTGTGAGAGTGATGACACCAAATTTAACACACCTGCTCCCCATTCACACCTGAGACCTTGTAACACTAATGAGTCACATGACACCGGGGAGGGAAAATGGCTAATTGGGCCCAATTTGGACATTTTCACTTAGGGGTGTACTCCCTTTTGTTGCCAGTGGTTTAGACATTAATGGCTGTGTGTTGAGTTATTTTGAGGGGACAGCAAATTTACACTGTTATACAAGCTGTACACTCACTACTTTACATTGTTGCAAAGTGTCATTTCTTCAGTGTTGTCACATGAAAAGATATACTCAAATATTTACAAAAATGTGAGGGGTGTACTCACTTTTGTGATATACTGTATAATATACTGTATGTACCTCCTTCCTAATACATTTACAGTCCTAAAGCAAGAAGATGTTCTGTATAGTTTTAAACAATGTCTGTTACATTATGACTAGTGAAATATCTTGTCATTGAAGTGATTTCTAGTTCATCTGTTGTTGACACCAGAGAGACAATAGTCTTATTCAATATCCTGGTAATATTCCATCCAGATAGTGGACCAGTGACATGTTACTGGACCAGCATCAAGTGTAGATTAATTATGGAGCTGTGACACTTCATTTATACATGGGAAGACGACATCTCACTGGGCAAAACATCAAGTGATTGATGGATAAAACTCTGGGATTAATTGGCCGATCTAATTTCTCCCGCACTGAAATGGAAGTCCGGGCCGATCCCAGATTAGGCTGACCAAGTCAAAACTTTGCCATGCGAGGGCGGAGGCACAAAGAGTGCTGTAAAACACCAGAGTGGAGAATACACTGAAGTCAATTGCCCGCACTGACTGAAACTTTAGATTGATTTATAAAAGGGATTCTGTGACTCTGACCAACGCTTGAATGTGCACTTTAAAAGGGGCAATAGCTGAGATCCTATATTACATTTTAAGCACTATGGGACGGTTTCCCAGACACAGTTTAGGTCCAGTAATGGACTAACAATACATCTCAACAGAGAATCTACATTGAAAGTCTTTTTTTGTCCAGGACTATATAGGCTTAATCGCTGTCTGGGAAAAAGGCCCTACATGGTGGTAAATGTACAGTAACAGTCAACACCAACTCCTCATTCTGCACTGAGGAAACAAGAAATTGTTACTATGTATTTTCATATACACGTAAAAAGAGGGATGGATATCACTCCTCCAGCTTGCAGGGGCAGTATTCTTTCCTTCTCTGTCAGACTGGTCAGCAGCATGAGAGACAGAGTTCATGTGTCATGTGTTGCTGCCATGCTGTGTTGTTGTCTTAGGTCTCTATTTATGTAGTGTTTTGGTGTCTTTATGTAGTGTTGTGGTGTTAGGTCTCTCTTTATGTGAATCTACATTGTGTTGTGGACTATATGCTTAATCGCTCTCTCTTTATGTAGTGTTGTGGTGTCTTAGGTCATGGTGGTAAATGTACAGTAACTTCCTATTCTGCACTATTGTTACTATGTTGTGGTGTCGTAGGGGCAGTCTCTCTTCAGCAGCATGAGAGACAGAGTTCATGTGTCATGTGTTGCTGCCATGCTGTGTTGTTGTCTTAGGTCTCTATTTATGTAGTGTTTTGGTGTCTTTAGGTCTCTCTTTATGTGGTGTTGTGGTGTCTTAGCTCTCTCTTTATGTAGTGTTGTGGTGTCTTAGGTCTATCTTTATGTAGTGTTGTGGTGTCGTAGGTCTCTCTTTATGTAATGTTGTGGTGTCTTAGGTCTCTTTATGTGGTGTTGTGGTGTCTTAGCTCTCTCTTTATCAAGTGTTGTGGTGTCTTAGCTCTCTCTTTATGTGGTGTTGTGGTGTCTTAGCTCTCTCTTTATGTAGTGTTGTGGTGTCTTAGGTCTCTCTTTATGTAATGTTGTGGTGTCTTAGGTCTCTCTTTATGTAGTGTTGTGGTGTCTTAGGTCTCTCTTTATGTAATGTTGTGGTGTCTTAGGTCTCTCTTTATGTAATGTTGTGGTGTCTTAGGTCTCTCTTTATGTAATGTTGTGGTGTCTTAGGTCTCTCTTTATGTAATGTTGTGGTGTCTTAGGTCTCTCTTTATGTAATGTTGTGGTGTCTTAGGTCTCTCTTTATGTAGTGTTGTGGTGTCTTAGGTCTCTCTTTATGTAATGTTGTGGTGTCTTAGGTCTCTCTTTATGTAATGTTGTGGTGTCTTAGGTCTCTCTTTATGTAGTGTTGTGGTGTCTTAGGTCTCTCTTTATGTAGTGTTGTGGTGTCTTAGGTCTCTCTTTATGAAGTGTTGTGGTGTCTTAGGTCTCTCTTTATGAAGTGTTGTGGTGTCTTAGGTCTCTCTTTATGAAGTGTTGTGGTGTCTTAGGTCTCTCTTTATGAAGTGTTGTGGTGTCTTAGGTCTCTCTTTATGTAGTGTTGTGGTGTCTTAGGTCTCTCTTTATGAAGTGTTGTGGTGTCTTAGGTCTCTCTTTATGTAGTGTTGTGGTGTCTTAGGTCTCTCTTTATGTAGTGTTGTGGTGTCTTAGGTCTCTCTTTATGAAGTGTTGTGGTGTCTTAGGTCTCTCTTTATGAAGTGTTGTGGTGTCTTAGGTCTCTCTTTATGTAGTGTTGTGGTGTCTTAGGTCTCTCTTTATGAAGTGTTGTGGTGTCTTAGGTCTCTCTTTATGAAGTGTTGTGGTGTCTTAGGTCTCTCTTTATGAAGTGTTGTGGTGTCTTAGGTCTCTCTGTATGTGGTGTTGTGGTGTCTTAGGTCTCTCTTTATGTAGTGTTGTGGTGTCTTAGGTCTCTCTTTATGTAATGTTGTGGTGTCTTAGGTCTCTCTGAAGTGTTGTGGTGTCTTAGGTCTCTCTGTAGTGTTGTGGTGTCTTAGGTCTCTCTTTTTATGTAGTGTTGTGGTGTCTTAGGTCTCTCTTTATGAAGTGTTGTGGTGTCTTAGGTCTCTCTTTATGAAGTGTTGTGGTGTCTCTCTTTATGTAGTGTTGTGGTGTCTCTCTCTTTATGTAGTGTTGTGGTGGTCTCTCTTTATGTAGTGTTGTGGTGTCTCTTTATGTAGTGTTGTGGTGTCTCTCTTTATGTGAAGTGTTGTGGTGTCTCTCTTAGTGTTGTGGTGTCTCTCTTTATGTAGTGTTGTGGGTGTCTCTCTTTATGTAGTGTTGTGGTGTTAGGTCTCTCTTTATGAAGTGTTGTGGTGTCTTAGGTCTCTCTTTATGTAGTGTTTTGGTGTCTTAGGTCTCTCTTTATGACGTGTTGTGGTGTGTCTTGTTGTGATGTGTGTTTTGTACTACAGTTTTATTTTTTATTCCAGCGCCAGTCCCAGTAGAAAGCCTTTTGTCTCTTGGTAGGCCGGCATTATAAATCAGAATTTGTTCTTAACAGACTTGCCTTGTTTTAAATAAAAGTTCATAAAACATTTTTTTAAAGAATCCCAGCGTTCAGATCAATTAGGTGGCCATTCAATGTGACGTAACCCAAGACAAAGAGGTCCTGTTTTCCGGGCGAGGTTAAAGCCCGGGTGAGCAGGCAGTAACACAAGGAGGACACCAAATCCAGTCCAGTTATCTGGCTCGTGTCCGACTGTTTCCTAGGAGAAGAGAGGAGGAACATAGAGGAGACATTTAGTATTTATTCCTCACTATTAACATTAAAACATTTTCATCATAGGCAGAGCTAGAACCACAGTGTGTGGTTGAACATAATCTACCGTCCTGAGCTTCCAAAGTCATGACAGTTCTCTGATGTGACAGGCTAGAGAGACTACTGTCAGTCTGGATTTCCACCACAGGCCAGGATGTCTGCCTATTTAGTCATTGACATGTCTACACTTCCTGGGACAATTCCTCTGATTCACTTCCTTGTTTCAATAAAGAAACAGGTTGCTCAATTTATTTAAAAAACAAACAGATTCATCTGTTTAAATAATCAGTTTCCTTTTCAATCAGTTTCCTTCAATCACCAGTCACCACCATAGACAGGGAGATCTGCTTCATAGGAAACACTTTCACCATGTCTCATTTGAATGTGTTCAAATGAAAGCCACGTTTACACCGTAATCTTCTGTCATTCAGGAAGTTCAAACAGAATTGATTGACTCAACCCTGCATCTAACGGTCTGGGCCTTTAGAATAACACCATGTAGGTTATTGTTGTACAGTAATAGTTACTTTGTGGTTTCCCTTCACTAGACATGTTGAAGCCAGGCAGGTAGTGTTGCCTGTACCTGGTGAGCTGTTCTCTAAGATGACGCTGGCTCTGACACTCCACATTACTGGGAGCAGTGTGATGATGGAGGTAATGGCTGTAACACGCACTCACCTCCTCTCTGGGACGGCACAGATCGTCACGTGTGAGATGTCAACACTCTCTTAGTATCATATAGGAAGAGACAGTGATATATTGTCTATTTATTTAGGTCTGAGCTTACATGATTCAAATATAGTTTCAGTGGCAGGGTTTTCTTCAGTTAAAGTAAACAGGAAGGAAGAGAAGGTCCTGACGGAGGTACGCAGCTTCCCTTTGTGAAGATGAAACGACGCACCTGACATGTTTCATAATCCGAGGTGTCAGGTTACAGTGTGTGAACCTGTTCTACATTTAAATGATGTCATGTCTCAAGCTCAAGAAATGTGTGAAACATGTCTGTCGTGTTCTGTTTTTTAACCGTTCTCATCTGTAACGCAACTTCCTGCACATGTTGAGAGTAGGTTAGAGTTAATAGTCGATTACAGAGTTAAATAAAATATTGTAATGTACCGAGTCGACCCCTAAATAGGTGACAGATCGTCGGTGTCCGTTGAATAAGACACACAGCTAATCCCCATGACCCTGTTTTGATGTTGGCATTACTGTAAATCACCGTCATTCTACTCATTGACGTCACATGATCAACCACATCAGACAGTGTCTCCTCTGCTCGGCCAGTTAAAGATGACGGCCATTTCCAAACACACAGTATGTGTCCCAAATGGCACCCTATTCCCTATATAGTGCACTACTTCTGACCAGGGCCCATAGTAGGGCACTATCTATTGAATAGGGTGCCATTTAGGAGGGACCCACTGTATTAATAGTACAGATAAATAAATAACGGATAAATAAAACCATTTTTTAAAATAGTACAACTGTAGCTTGTATTTTTGAATACTGTTTCTTTTTCAGGAACAAGAATTTGACTAAAGGATGCATCCTCTTCCACATACAACAACATACCACTCATACAACACTCATACATACATAATACAACACTCATACAACAACATACAACACTTATACATCATACAATAACATACAACACTTATACATCATACAATAACATACAACACTCATACAACAACATACAACACTTATACGTCATACAATAACATACAACATACAACACTCATACAACACTCATACAACAACATACAACACTTATACATCATACAATAACATACAACACTTATACATCATACAATAACATACAACATACAACACTCATACAACACTAACATCAACAGCGTTAACATAAACTGTATCTTGTCAAGTGTAAAAAGTAATGCTGCTTGACAAGTTCTTTCTCCTGGTGTCTTCCTTGCACCGACAGTAGAGCAAGAACAGAACAACACACACAGAAACACACAAAACAGGTTGTCTGAGACTGTCAGCACCAAAAACATGGACTGTCTGTGTGAACTGAACACGAACACTGTCTGGAATGTATCTGTTGCCTGCCTACTTATTGTTAACAAGCCAAGGGAGGATTCACCCGAGAGACTTCACCCATAGCAGCGAAACCAGAGGAGCAAAACCCCAAAATGCCCCCAGGCAAAACCAACCTGCAGAAAGAATGGACCAGCACTCTGCCTTTTCAGATTTAGTGAGGCAGCGCATTTTGAGATTAATGAGATATGAGTACTTTTGTTGAGGGAGCCTTTTATACTGTAGCCTTCCCATTCACTGTCACACTCTGTCCCAAATGGCACCCTTTTCCATCTATAGTGCCCTATGGGTCATGGTCAAAAGAAGTGTTCAATTTGGAATGCACACACTGAACATGTGAGTGTTATCTCATTCAGAGAGTAGTGTTATCTCACTCAGAGAGTAGTGTTATCTCATTCAGAGAGTAGTGTTATGTCATTCAGAGAGTAGTGTTATCTCACTCAGAGAGAAGTGTTATCTCATTCAGAGAGTAGTGTTATCTCACTCAGAGAGTAGTGTTATCTCACTCAGAGAGTAGTGTTATCTCATTCAGAGAGTAGTGTTATCTCATTCAGAGAGTAGTGTTATCCCATTCAGAGAGTAGTGTTATCCCATTCAGAGAGTAGTGTTATCTCACTCAGAGAGTAGTGTTATCTCATTCAGAGAGTAGTGTTATCCCATTCAGAGAGTAGTGTTAAATGCACACACTGAACATTGAGTGTTATCACATTCGGAGAGTAGTGTTATCTCATTCAGAGAGTAGTGTTATCTCAGAGAGTAGTGTTATCTCATTCGGAGAGTAGTGTTATCCCATTCAGAGAGTAGTGTTATCCCATTCAGAGAGTAGTGTTATCTCATTCAGAGAGTAGTGTTAAATGCACACACTGATCATGGAGTGTTATCTCATTCAGAGAGTAGTGTTATCTCATTCAGAGAGTAGTGTTATCCCATTCAGAGAGTAGTGTTATCTCGTTCAGAGAGTAGTGTTAAATGCACACACTGATCATGGAGTGTTATCTCATTCAGAGAGTAGTGTTATCTCATTCAGAGAGTAGTGTTATCTCATACAGAGAGTAGTGTTATCCCATTCAGAGAGTAGTGTTAAATGCACACACTGATCATGGAGTGTTATCTCATTCAGAGAGTAGTGTTATCTCATTCAGAGAGTAGTGTTATCCCATTCAGAGAGTAGTGTTATCTCGTTCAGAGTGTAGTGTTAAATGCACACACTGATCATGGAGTGTTATCTCATTCAGAGAGTAGTGTTATCTCATTCAGAGAGTAGTGTTATCTCTTTCAGAGAGTAGTGTTATCTCATACAGAGAGTAGTGTTATCCCATTCAGAGAGTAGTGTTAAATGCACACACTGATCATGGAGTGTTATCTCATTCAGAGAGTAGGTGTGTAGGGTTTAGCAGTGTGAACATCAATGTCTGCCTCTGTAGAGGGAAGTGTTCATGTTATATCGTGGCAGGTGCTAAAAATAGCAAGCCTCTTACTATGTCAGACTGAGTTGTTCTCCAGGGCTTGGAGTAAAGGATCAGGTTGGAAGGGTTTGTCAATTATTATGCAACATTTAAGGATTGGTTTCCTGGACACAGATTATGCTTATTCTTGGATTCAAATATTTTAGTCCAGGTCCAGGCTTAATCCGTGTCTGGGAAACCAGCCCTACATCATGTTACTGGGTCTTATACTACACAGGAAGTAATTCTACTACATATATTTCATAATGCCATATATTTTTTTTAACACTACAGTTTAAATATAATTAAGCAATAAGGCCCGAGGGGGTGTGGTATATGGCCAATATAACACATCTAAGGGCTGTTCTTAAACATGACGCAACGCGGAGGGCCTGGATACAGCCCTTAGCTGTGGTATATTGGCAATATACCACAAACCCCCAAGGTGCCTTATTGCTATTGCTACCAACGTAATTAGAACAGTAAAAATACATGTTTGAGATACCCATGGTATATGGTCTGATTTACCACGGCTTTCAGCCAATCAGCATCCAGGGTCTTGAACCACCCAGTTTATAATGTGTAATAATGTGCACAAAATAAATTCAAAAATGGATTCATTCAACTATATACTGTAACATTGGACCATACAAGCTATGCAATTGACAATAACTTTCCTCTTAAAACAAATGACACTAATTTTCTAAATGCAATTATCAAAGATATCGAGTATTATGCATTGTGCATTGTTATATAAATATTCATACACATAGCTCATATAAACAAAGACATTCCGTCGTAAGAACACATACACCCAGCCATAAGACTGACCCCCTCTTCCTTATATAAACACACATCTCATCTCCCTCTAACTGGCCGGTCCCAAGAGCAAAGAACTTTTGCTGTGCACCAATGGGGCCCGCTCTGGCTAGAGCAAGGCCCGCCTCCAACCCTCCGACCAGTCAAGAAGACCGAAACGACAAGACTCCACCTACTTTATTCTATGTATAAAAATGTATGTAACCATTGTATAGGTCTCTTTTTCACCTGGCTCCTTGCCGAGTTATGTGAACTAGGTCCGTGCACGTAAAACTGCGGGACAAGATATCTCTGACTCATTAAAACTGTCTTTTGTTACAACTGAAATCCACTCTGTCCAGCGTCCGTGATTTGGTCTCAACTCTCCAGTATTTGAACACTAACAGCATTAGCCTATGCATTATGCATTGATGGGTGTTTAATTTAAGATGACTATTTTTATCCCCTTAGGGGTAATTCATGGGATTCGTTAGTTATATAATCTTACTAGCTAGTTACCTTAAATCACCCTCATGTATATAAACTGCACACATGAGCGCTATAAGACGTCAAGGAAGTCACGTGAGTCGCGAGCACTGCAGCTGTGGGCAAGAAAAGTTTTGAGAGGGTGGCAACTGGCGAGAATGACGCGTGTCTGTCTTACAGTAGATCAAACACGCATACTAGCAGTCCACAGAGCTGTCCAGAGCAAATCCTGATAAATCCATGTAGTCTATGACAAGATATGATTTAGAATGCCTTATAAAGTCTAACAGTAGAGTATTTTTCAGAGGGAACGTGTAAGTAGCCCTTACATGGTGGATCACTTGGTGGTTACTGGATAGAAAACGTTCCCTCGCGCAAAAGTCCACCTGCGTAATTTTGATTAATGGATTAATGCCTTTAGCGCAAAAGTCAATACTCGCTGCTTTTTGGGTGGTTCGAGGGGGTGACCACCACCACCTCTTGAATGACCCGCTGTGAAGGAATGAGTGATGCCGGACAGATGTAACATCTGGAGTCTGGTGGTACTGTCGGTGTTGGAGATGGGGCTCGGTGCGTCCAGCATCGCCCTCGGGGTGTTCGGCATCATCCGAGTCCGGTCGGTTCACAAGCTGCAGCTGGGGGATGCCTCTCCTATATGGAGCGGAATTTGTGTAAGTCAAATAATTCAAATTTGCAATATTATTACCTCTATTGTTAATAGGAGGGAGGGTATAACTTCTTATTTCCCTTCAGTTTCTCATCTGTGGACTATGTGGGATGGTGTGTGCAAAGAAGAGGTCAGGATTGATTGTAAGTTGATTTTAATACGACGTATTTAACGTGGGTACACTCTTAGAAAAACAAGTGCTATCTAGAACCTAAAAGGGTTATTTGGTTCCAGGTATAACCCTTTTCCACTGAGAGTTCTACCTGGAACCCAAAATGTTTCTCCTATGAGGACAGCCAAAGCCAAACTTTTTTTCTAAGAGCTTTTTTTCTAAGAGTGTACAGTGCATGCAGTGCATTGTTGGGGCTAGAGCTGGCAAGAAAGGCATTTCACTGTACTTGTGCTTGAAACACACCTAGGGCCAGTGATGTAAAATACTAAAGTTAAAATACTTTAAGGTACTACTAAAGTCGTTTTTTGGGGTATCTGTATACTTTATTATTTATATTTGTACCTACAGTTATTTCACTACACTCCTAAATAAAACCATGTCATGTTTACTTCTATACATTTTCCCTGACACCCAAAAGTAGTTTTTACATTTTGAATGCTTAGCAGGATAGAAACATTTTCAAATTCATGCACTTATCAAGAGAACATCCCTGGTCACCCCTACTGTCTCTGATCTGGGGGACTCACTAAACAGAGAACACCCCTGGTCATCCCTACTGCCTCTGATCTGGCAGACTCACTAAACACACTTGCTGCATTTACTGTTGATACTTAAGTATATTTAAAACCAAATACTTTTAGACTTTTACTCAAGTAGTATTTTACTGGGTGACGCACTTTTACTTGAGTCATTTTCTAACAAGGTATTTTTTACTCAAGTATGACAATTGGGTACTTTTTCCACCACTGCCTAGGGCCAGCTGCATAAGGAACATAAGCGGTCACTTGGGGCCCCAGGCTGCTAGAGAGCTCAGTCAGGATCTCAACTTACTGTTGACAGTTAACTTTACAGTAGTAGAATACACAAGGTGCAGTTCAACATGTGGTTGTGCATCAGCAGTTTTGCTCTTGTTTTGTCAGTCACTGACAGTCACTCAATTAGCCGTGTCAGCGAAACATTTTTAGATTGGTAAATTAGTCTAGCCAGCCATCTAAACATATAGTAATAATGCCTGAATACCAACCGGCATGCAGGGCACGTGCCCAGTGGCCCTGACCTGCAGGGGGCCCCCATTGTTTTGTTAGTCACTCTCACTCAGATATCATTAACATGGCACAAGTCATGGCAAAATGTATGAAATTAACTTTTAAACTGCAAAACTGTCTCTCCACCCCATGGCAAAATGTGTAGAATTGCAAAAAAAAGTGTTTTAAATCTCTCTTCAGATGATCCTATTTTCAGCCTGCTGTATCTGTGGGTTGATCAGTGGGATCCTAAACTTCCAGTTTGTGCGCGTGGTGGCAAAGCGTCCCGATGCCCTGCCGTCCCTCTACCTGGCCATCATGGTGCTGGCCTGCCTGGGCATCGGAGTGTCCATCCTGTTTACCTGGCTCACCTGTCGTCTGGCCAGCAGTGAACAGCAGAGGATGTACCTGGAGAGAGAGCTGTCCCTGCACCATTCCCATGAGATGAGTGAAAAGGTGAGCTCAGATAAAACATGAACGGAAAACTCAATAATAATATAGAATTGGACAGAGTGAATGGCCTGTCATTTCTGTCACTATGTATTTCTAAAGCAGTGGTTGCCAACTCCGGTCCTCCAGTACCCTCAACGCTACACATTATTATTGTAGCCCAGACAAGAACACCTGATTCAACTTGTCAACTAATCATCAGGCCCTCAATGAGTTGAATCGGGCATGTTTGTCCGGGGCTACAATAAACATGTGTCCTGATGGGGGTACTGGAGGACTGGAGTTGGGAACCACTGTTCTGAAGAGGGATATGAATGCACCACAGGAGGTTGGTGGAACCTTACTTGGGGAGGATGGGCTCATGGTAATGACTGGAGCAGAATGAGTGGAATGTTATCAAATGCATCAAACTCGTGTTTTCCATGTGTTTGATGCCATTGCATCTGCTCCGTTCCAGACATTATTATGAGCCGTCCTCCCCTCGGCAGCCTCCACTGGAGCGAACCTATCTTTAGTCGCTCTGCATAAGACTGTCTGCTAACTAAAATGATAAAAAGTACTAATTGAGAAGCTCATATAACCCTGCTGTACTACTGTTTATTCCAGGAGTTGGGTGAGAGATCTGAGAGAGCAGCCAGCATTCCCCAGATCTCCTTCAATGGAAAGTCCTCACCTCCATTGTCATTAGGCTGAAGCCCAGCTTTGTTAACTGTATTCAAAGCATCATGGAGACAATGTTGGTTCCATTCAACACCAACGATTACAGGGGACGTGATCTCTTACAATGAACTAATACACAAAGGAATCAACATACGGCAACACTATGAGAAGGCGCTGTGAGATTTGACAATCGGCTTACTAGTGACGATGCAGGCTGAATGATGCACCTGGATAGTCCCCAGACATGGATTTGGGGGACATGGAAACAGCAGGTAGAGGGAACAAAGCTATGGCACATCCAAAGGCTCAAAAAGAACAACTAAACCACTTGAGATTGTCAGTGTTGAGATGGTGAAAGACATAACTGCTTCAGGGTTTGACTGGTCATAGCGATCATGTCATACAGTGGAAGTAGTTTCCAGTACTATTATTTATTTGAATTATTATTTATGTATTTATTATTTAAATATATGTTTGTTTATTCATAAGCATGAAAATATACTAACATCCCATCTGTGATAGGTTTTTACAATTTAGAGCATTATAATGAATTAAAGGTTTAATGATGGTGTTGGATGACGAGTACGACGGATGATGATGAATGATGATGACTACAATGGATGATGATGAATGATGACGACTACGATGGATGATGATGAATGATGACGATGATGACTATGGTGGATGATGTTGAATGATGACTATGGTGGATGATGTTGAATGATGACTATGGTGGATGATGACTATGGTGGATGATGTTGAATGATGACGATGATGACTATGGTGGATGATGTTGGATGATGACTATGGTGGATGATGTTGAATGATGACGATGATGACTATGGTGGATGATGATGAATGATGACGATGATGACTATGGTGGATGATGTTGAATGATGACTATGGTGGATGATGTTGAATGATGACTATGGTGGATGATGACTATGGTGGATGATGTTGAATGATGACGATGATGACTATGGTGGATGATGTTGAATGATGACGATGATGACTATGGTGGATGATGTTGAATGATGACTATGGTGGATGATGTTGAATGATGACGATGATGACTATGGTGGATGATGATGAATGATGACGATGATGACTATGGTGGATGATGTTGAATGATGACTATGGTGGATGATGTTGAATGATGACGATGATGACTATGGTGGATGATGATGAATGATGACTATGGTGGATGATGTTGAATGATGACTATGGTGGATGATGTTGAATGATGACGATGATGACTATGGTGGATGATGATGAATGATGACTATGGTGGATGATGACTATGGTGGATGATGTTGAATGATGACGATGATGACTATGGTGGATGATGTTGAATGATGACTATGGTGGATGATGATGAATGATGACGATGATGACTATGGTGGATGATGTTGAATGATGACTATGGTGGATGATGTTGAATGATGACGATGATGACTATGGTGGATGATGTTGAATGATGACGATGATGACTATGGTGGATGATGATGAATGATGACGATGATGACTATGGTGGATGATGTTGAATGATGACTATGGTGGATGATGTTGAATGATGACTATGGTGGATGATGACTATGGTGGATGATGATGAATGATGACGATGATGACTATGGTGGATGATGTTGAATGATGACTATGGTGGATGATGTTGAATGATGACGATGATGACTATGGTGGATGATGTTGAATGATGACTTTATTGTATCCATTAGGAAATTAATTCTATATGCATTAGTATATTTTGCACCAGACCACAACCAGTAGGAGGCAGTAGTGATAGTTATATTCCCCCACTAGAGGGAGCACTCCATCTCCTTTTAACTTAATCTCTTTACCAAACGGCACCCTATTCCCTATATAGTGCACTACTTTTGACCAGAACCCTATGGTCAATAGTGGTGCACTATATAGGGAATTGGGACTCAGAGGTTGAATCTTTTAGTCGAACATTTGAACAGAATAATACATATAGAAAGTTATGGATAAAGTGTTGCTGACAGATTGAAATTGTAGTCCTACTTCCTGTGTATCCCTGAGCAAAACCCTTAACCTGAAAATATCCAGTCCTATTTATGGGAATGCTGTCCAGAGAAGATAAGCAGAGTATGGAAGGACAAGGAAAAACATTCCATGAATTTACATTCATGTATTCTCTTACCGACTCCCTCATCCCTTGCAAAGTAAGAATACAGATTATGGGTTACGTCCCAAATGGCACCCTATTCCCTACACAGTGCACTACTTTTGACCAGGGCCCATAGGGAGGGTGCCATTTGGGACACGGAGAGACTGTATCCCAGGAAGCTGTGAGAACCACCAGAACTTCCTGTAAAGTGAAACCTGGTCCTTCCATGGCCACCCCTCCTCTCATGGGGACATTGGACAGGGTAAGACCTCCCAAACAAAGCTCCCTTCAAGGTCTTCACCCAGTTCTCTGTCCCAGAAATCTGTTGCCACGGTGAACCAGGTGGGGGTGTGGCAGACTGACTTCTAGGTTTTTACTCTTTCCCCTTTTTGGTGAAAAACTTCAAAATGCTGTTTCACCTGGCTCTAGTCCTAACTGACTGACTGACCAACTGACTGGCTGTTTCACCTGGCTCTAGTCCTGACTGACTGACTGTTTCAGCTGGCTCTAGTCCCAGCCAGATAACTAACTGACTGTTTCACCTTGCTCTAGTCCTGACTGGCTGACTGACCAACTGACTGACTGTTTCACCTGGCTCTAGTCCTGACTGACTGACTGACTGTTTCACCTGGCTCTAGTCCTAACTGACTGACTGACCAACTGACTGGCTGTTTCACCTGGCTCTAGTCCTGACTGACTGACTGTTTCACCTGGCTCTAGTCCCAGCCAGATAACTAACTGACTGTTTCACCTTGCTCTAGTCCTGACTGGCTGACTGACCAACTGACTGACTGTTTCACCTGGCTCTAGTCCTGACTGACCAACTGACTGTTTCACCTGGCTCTAGTCCTAACTGGCTGACTGACCAACTGACTGACTGTTTCACCTGGCTCTAGTCCTGACTGGCTGTTTCACGTGGCTCTAGTCCTGACTGACTGACTGACTGTTTCACCTGGCTCTAGTCCTAACTGGCTGACTGACCAACTGACTGACTGTTTCACCTGGCTCTAGTCCTAACTGGCTGACTGACCAACTGACTGACTGTTTCACCTGGCTCTAATCCTAACTGACTGACTGACCAACTGACTGACTGTTTCACCTGGCTGACTGTTTGTTTCACAGACTGACTGACTGTTTCACCTTGCTCTAGTCCTAACTGACTGACTGACCAACTGACTGACTGTTTCACCTGGCTCTAATCCTAACTGACTGAGCCAGGTGACTGGCTGTTTCACCTGGCTCTAGTCCCAGCCAGATAACTAACTGACTGTTTCACCTTGCTCTAGTCCTGACTGGCTGACTGACCAACTGACTGACTGTTTCACCTGGCTCTAGTCCTGACTGACGGACTGACTGTTTCACCTGGCTCTAGTCCTAACTGGCTGACTGACCAACTGACTGACTGTTTCACCTTGCTCTAGTCCTAACTGGCTGACTGACCAACTGACTGACTGTTTCACCTGGCTCTATTCCTAACTGACTGACTGACCAACTGACTGACTGTTTCACCTGGCTGACTGTTTGTTTCACAGACTGACTGACTGTTTCACCTGGCTCTAGTCCTAACTGGCTCACTGACCAACTGACTGACTGTTTCACCTGGCTCTAGTCCTGACTGACTGACTGTTTCACCTGGCTCTAGTCCTAACTGGCTGACTGACCAACTGACTGACTGTTTCACCTGGCTCTAGTCCTGACTGACTGACTGACCAACTGACTGACTGTTTCACCTGTCTCTAGTCCTGACTGACTGACTGACCAACTGACTGACTGTTTCACCTGGCTCTAGTCCCAGCCAGATAACTAACTGACTGTTTCACCTTGCTCTAGTCCTGACTGGCTGATTGACCAACTGACTGACTGTTTCACCTGGCTCTAGTCCTTACTGACTGACTGACTGTTTCACCTGGCTCTAGTCCTTACTGGCTGACTGACCAACTGACTGACTGTTTCACCTGGCTCTAGTCCCAGCCAGATAACTAACTGACTGTTTCACCTTGCTCTAGTCCTGACTGGCTGACTGACCAACTGACTGACTGTTTCACCTGGCTCTAGTCCTGACTGACTGACTGGCTGTTTCACCTGGCTCTAGTCCTGACTGACTGACTGACTGTTTCACCTGACTCTAGTCCTAACTGGCTGACTGACCAACTGACTGACTGTTTCACCTGGCTCTAATCCTAACTGACTGACTGACCAACTGACTGACTGTTTCCCCTGGCTGACTGTTTCACCTGGCTCTAGTCCTAACTGACTGACTGACCAACTGACTGACTGTTTCACCTGGCTCTAGTCCCAGCCAGATAACTAACTGACTGTTTCACCTTGCTCTAGTCCTGACTGGCTGACTGACCAACTGACTGACTGTTTCACCTGGCTCTAGTCCTGACTGGCTGACTGACTGACTGACTGTCTCACCTTGCTCTAGTCCTAACTGGCTGACTGACCAACTGACTGACTGTTTCACCTGGCTCTAGTCCTGACTGACTGACTGACTGTTTCACCTGGCTCTAGTCCTAACTGGCTGACTGACCAACTGACTGACTGTTTCACCTGGCTCTAGTCCTGACTGACTGACTGGCTGTTTCACGTGGCTCTAGTCCTGACTGACTGACTGACTGTTTCACCTGGCTCTAGTCCTAACTGGCTGACTGACCAACTGACTGACTGTTTCACCTGGCTCTAGTCCTAACTGGCTGACTGACCAACTGACTGACTGTTTCACCTGGCTCTAATCCTAACTGACTGACTGACCAACTGACTGACTGTTTTACCTGGCTGACTGTTTGTTTCACAGACTGACTGACTGTTTCACCTGGCTCTAGTCCTAACTGACTGACTGACCAACTGACTGACTGTTTCACCTGGCTCTAATCCTAACTGACTGAGCCAGGTGACTGGCTGTTTCACCTGGCTCTAGTCCCAGCCAGATAACTAACTGACTGTTTCACCTTGCTCTAGTCCTGACTGGCTGACTGACCAACTGACTGACTGTTTCACCTGGCTCTAGTCCTGACTGACTGACTGACTGTTTCACCTGGCTCTAGTCCTAACTGGCTGACTGACCAACTGACTGACTGTTTCACCTGGCTGACTGTTTGTTTCACAGACTGACTGACTGTTTCACCTGGCTCTAGTCCTAACTGGCTGACTGACCAACTGACCGACTGTTTCACCTGGCTGACTGTTTGTTTCACAGACTGACTGACTGTTTCACCTGGCTCTAGTCCTAACTGGCTGACTGACCAACTGACTGACTGTTTCACCTGGCTCTAGTCCTGACTGACTGACTGACTGTTTCACCTGGCTCTAGTCCTAACTGGCTGACTGACCAACTGACTGACTGTTTCACCTGGCTCTAGTCCTGACTGACTGACTGACCAACTGACTGACTGTTTCACCTGGCTCTAGTCCTAACTGGCTGACTGACTGACTGACTGTCTCACCTTGCTCTAGTCCTAACTGGCTGACTGTTTCACCTGGCTCTAATCCTAACTGACTGACTGACCAACTGACTGACTGTTTCACCTGGCTCTAATCCTAACTGACTGAGCTAGGTGACTGGCTGTTTCACCTGGCTCTAGTCCTGACTGACTGACTGTTTCACCTGGCTCTAGTCCTGACCAGTTAACTCACTGACTGACTGGCTGATTGGTTGACTGGCTGGCTGACTGACCGACTGGCTGACTGGCTCACTATCTGACTGACTGGCTGACTGACTAAATAACTGACTGGCTGACTAACTGACTGGCTGGCTGACTGTATCACCTGGCTCTACTCCTGGCAAGCTAACTGACTGACTGACTGACTAACTGACCCATTGCCTCACTGGCTGAGTGACTGGCTGACTAATTGGCTGACAGACTGGCTGACTGGCTGCCTCACTAACTGGCTGACTGACTAACTGACTGGCTGACTGGCTGACTAACTGACAAACTGACTGGCTGACTAACTGACAAACTGACTGGCTGACTGCCAATAACAACTTATTTTATTATTCATTGGTATTTGTTTTTCCTTCATGAGAGACTTCAGGGGAAGAGCTCAGACAGACATATGCCATCTTTGATGTTTTCAGGGAATGTTGAGTGAGTACTACAGTGATGGATCAGTGGATGTGTTCAAATGACACCCTATTCCCATTGTAGTGCTCTACTTTTGACCAGGGCCCATAGGGCCCATAGGACCCATAGGGCATATGCAGGGAGCCATTTGAGATCTACACGATGTTGCCCCGGTGGTGAGGTCCATACTGTACTGTATGACTGTCTGTCTGCCTATGTGTTTATCTGTCTGTCTGCCACTGTGTCTGTCTGTGTGTGTGTGTGTCTGTCTGACTGTCTATAAGTCTGTCTGCCTATGTGTCTATCTGTCTTTCTGCCTGTGTGTCTGTCTGTCTGTCTGCCTGTTTCTGTTTGTCTGCCTGTGTCTGTCTGACTCTGTCTATCTGTCTGTCTGACTATGTTTCTGTCTGTCTGGCTATCTGTCTGGCTATCTGTCTGCCTGCTTGCCTGCCTGCCTGCCTGCCTGCCTGCCTGCCTGCCTGTCTCAGAAGGGAGTGTCTGATGATATATGACTGAAGGTTAATCCTGGAGCCACAGAAAGAGCCAGCCCCCACAATATTTGGGAGGTGATTTGTACACTGAGCAGACTGGGTAAGAGTCCCAAATGGCACCCTATTCCCTACATAGTGCATGGTGCCCAATGGGCCCTGGTCAAAAGTAGTGCACTAAAAAGGGAATAGGGTGTCTTTTGGGATGCATCCTGAGTGTGTTTGTGTGAGTGTTGTTCTTTCTGCACTGAATGTCAATGTCATTTTTTTTTAGGTGAACAACAGACATCCCACAGGTTCAGCCACAAGTGTTCTGTGATCAAACAGGTCTCATTTTACACTCCGTGCTTGACTT
Source organism: Oncorhynchus clarkii lewisi (assembly GCF_045791955.1). Lineage (NCBI taxonomy): Eukaryota > Metazoa > Chordata > Actinopteri > Salmoniformes > Salmonidae > Oncorhynchus > Oncorhynchus clarkii. The sequence goes on along the minus strand of NC_092149.1, from coordinate 7,546,913 downwards.
GGACTGAAATACGGGCCGCTACTCATTTTGGGTTCTGGTAGCGTTTATATGTAGGTGCAATACCTCTGGGGTAATATTCAACAGGAGGAAGAGGAACACAAGCAGAATAACATTAGAGGTGCCTGTACTTAGTTCCAGTGAGTTCCTGCCATTATCAAGTACTGTTTACACCTGATATTTACTTCTATCATTACTTATATACTGTACTGGACATATATGTGATATCATGTTGATTACATAACTCGTGTTTTTTTGTCCTTTGGTTAATATTGTACTATCGACTATAGTATTCTTTCAGTTGTGTGAGAGCGAACAGAAGATTTTGGACTGGGAATTAAACTGCAGTACACTGTCAATCCAAGGGGTGGCACTATCCTATTGGGATTAAAACTATTTCTATCCAACATCCCCATACATCACAAGCTGCCCTTAATATACACAGCTGACATGTGCTGTTTCCATTGTATACCACAGGGATTTATGGTTTTTGATTGAGAAAGAGTCTATCTCATCATGACTTGTAGTCCAAGAAAAGGGCAGGGATTATTCATAAATTAAAGACCATGACCAGAACCAGTAAAACGTTTGGACACACCTACTCATTCCAGTGTCTTTTATTTATTTTTTACAGAATCGTGTATTAACCAAAAAAGTGTTAAACAAATCAAAATATATTTTAGATTTGAGATTCTTCACCCTTTGTCTTAATGAGAGCTTTGCACACACTCTTGGCATTCTCTCAACCAGCTTCATGGAATTCATTTCATATAACAGGTGTGCCTTGTTAAAAGTTAATTTGTGGAATTTCTTTCCTTCTTAATGTGTTTGAGCCAATCAGTTTCGTTGTGACAAGGTAGGGGTGGTAAACAGAAGATAGCCCTATTTGGTAAAAGACCAAGTTCATATTATGGCAAGCACAGCTCAAATTAGCAAAGAGAAATGACAGTCCATCATTAAATCAAATCAAAGGTTATTTGTCACATGTGCCGAATACAACCTTACAGTGAAATGCTTACTTACAGGCTCTAACCAATAGTGCAAAATAGGTATTTGATGAACAATCGGTAGGTAAAGAAATAAAACAACAGTAAAAAAACAGGCTATAAAAGTAGCGAGGCTATAAAAGTATTGAGGCTAAATACAGACACCGGTTAGTATGTACATATAGATATGGTTAAAGTGACTATGCATATATGACGAACAGAGAATAGCAGTAGCGTAAAAGAGGGGTTGGTGGGTGGGACACAATGCAGATAGCCCGGTTAGCCAATGTACTGGTTGGTCGGCCCAATTGAGGTAGTATGTACATGAATGTATAGTTAAAGTGACTATGCATATATGATAAACAGAGAGTAGCAGCAGCATAAAAAGAGGGGTTGGGGGGGGCACACAATGCAAATAGTCCGGGTAGCCATTTGATTACCTGTTCAGGAGTCTTATGGCTTGGGGGTAAAAACTGTTGAGAAGTTATTTTGTCCTAAACTTGGCACTCCGGTACCTCTTGCCATGCGGTAGTAGAGAGAACATTCTATGACTGGGGTGGCTGGGGTCTTTGAACATTTTTAGGGCCTTCCTCTGACACCGCCTGGTGTAGAGGTCCTGGATGTCAAGCAGCTTAGCCCCAGTGATGTACTGGGCCATACGCACTACCCTCGTAGTGCCTTGCGGTCAGAGGCCGAGCAATTGCCGTACCAGGCAGTGATGCAACCATGCTCTCAGTATTACAGCTGTAGAACATTTTGAGGATCTCAGGACCCATGCCAAATCTTTTTAGTTTCCTGAGGGGGAATAGCTTTGTCGTGCCCTTTTCACGACTGCCTTGGTGTGTTTGGACCATTCTAGTTTGTTGTTGATGTGGACGCCAAGGAACTTGAAGCTCTCAACCTGCTCCACTACAGCCCCGTCATTGAGAATGGGGGCTTGCTCGGTCCTCCTATTCCTGTAGTCCACAATCATCTCCTTAGTCTTGGTTACGTTGAGGGATAGGTTGTTATTCTGGCACCACCCGGCCAGGTCTCTGACCTCCTCCCTATAGGCTGTCTCGTAGTTGTCGGTGATCAGGCCTACCACTGTTGTGTCGTCTGCAAACTTAATGATGGTGTTGGAGTCGTGCCTGGCCATGCAGTCATGGGTGAACAGGGAGTACAGGAGGGGACTGAGTATGCACCGCTGGGGAGCTCCAGTGTTGAGGATCAACGTGGAAGATGTGTTGCTACCTACCCTCACCACCTGGGTGTGGCCCGTCAGGAAGTCCAGGATCCAGTTGCAGAGGTAGGTGTTTAGTCCAAGGGTCCTTAGCTTAGTGATGAGCTTTGAGGGTACTATGGTGTTGAACTGTAGTCAATGAATAGAATTCTCACATAAGTGTTCCTTTTGTCCAGGTGGGAAAGGGCTGTGTGGAGTGCAATAGAGATTGCATCATCTATGGGCGGTATGCAAATTGGAGTAGGTCTAGGGTTTCTGGGATAATGGTGTTGATGTGGGCCATTACCAACCTTTCAAAGCACTTCATGGCTACGGACGTGAGTGCTACAGGTCTGTAGTCATTTGGGCAGGTTGCCTTTGTGTACTTCGGCACAGGGACTATGGTGGTCTGCTTGAAACATGTTGGTGTTACAGACTCAATCACGGACATGTTGAAAATGTCAGTGAAGACACCTGCCAGTTGGTCAGCACATGCCTGGAGCACACGTCCTGGAAATCCGTCTGGCCCCGCAGCCTTGTGTATGTTGACCTGTTTAAAGGTCTTACTCACGTCGGCTACGGAGAGCGTGATCACACAGTCGTCCGGAACAGCTGATGCTCTCATACATGCCTCAGTGTTGCTTGCCTCGAAGCAAGCATAGAAGTGATTTAGCTCGTCTGGTAGGCTCGTGTCACTGGGCAGCTCGTGGCTGTGCTTCCCTTTGTGGTTTGTAATAATTTGCAAGCCCTGCCACATCCGACGAGAGTCGGAGCCAGTGTAGTATGATTCAATCTTAGCACTGTATTGACGCTTTGCCTGTTTGATGGTTGACGGCATAGCAGGACTTCTTGTAAGCTTCCGGGTTAGAGTCCCGCACCTTGAAAGCGGCAGCTTTACCCTTTAGATCAGAGAGAATGTTGCCTGTAATCCATGGCTTCTGGTTGGGGTATGTACGTACAGTGACTGTGGGGACGACGTCCTCAATGCACTTATGGATAAAGCCGTGACTGATGTGGTGTATTCCTCAATGTCATCGGAAGAATCCCGGAACATGTTCCAGTCTGTGCTAGCAAAACAGTCCTGTAGTTTAGTACCTGCTTCATCTGACCAGTTTTTTATAGACCGAGTCACTGATGCTTCCTGCTTTAATTTTAGCTTGGAAGCAGGAATCATAGAGTTGTGGTCGGATTTACCAAATGGAGGGCGAGGGAGAGCTTTGTACTCTGTGTGTGGAGTACAGGTGATCTAAACATTTTTTTCCCTCTAGTTGCACATTTAACATGTTGATGGAAATTTGGTAGAACTGGTATGTTTCCCTGCATTAAAGTCTCCAACCACTCTGAGTGAGTGGTTTTCTGTTTGATTATTTCCTTTTAAGCTGACTGACTGCTGTCTTAGTGCCAGCATCTGTCTATGGTGGTAAATAAACAGTCACGAAAAGTATAGCTGAAACATAGGATATTGCAGATTTTGATGTCCCGTTGGTAGGGTATTCGTGATCATACCTTGTCTAGTTTATTGTCCAATGATTGCACATTGGCGAGTAGTATTAATGGTAACAGCAGCTTTCCCAGTCGCCTTCTCCAGGTCCTGACCAGGCATCCAGATCTTTGTCCTCTGTACCTTTGTCGCTTCCTCTTGCAAATAACGGGGGTGTTGGCCCTGTCGGGTGTTTGAAGAATGTCCTGTGCATCTTGTTTGTTGAAGAAAAATCTTTGTCTAATCCGAGGTGAGTGATCGCTGTCCTGATATCCAGAGGCTCTTTTTTGCCATAAGATACGGTTGCAGAAACATTATGTACAAAATAAGTTACAAATTAATTAGGTCAGTCAATCAGGAAAGTGTAAAGAACTTTGAAAGTTTCCTCAAGTGCAGTCACAAAAACCATCAAGCACAATGATGAAACTGGCTCTCATGAGGACTGCCACAGGAAAGGAAGACCCAGAGTTACCTCTGCAGCAGAGGATAGAGTTAACTGCACTTCAGAAATTTCAGCCAAATAAATGCTTCACAGAGTTCAAGTAACAGACACATCTTAACAACTGTTCAGAGGAGACTGCGTGAATCAGGCCTTCATGGTCGAATTGCTGCAAAGAAACCACTACTAAAGGACACCAATAAGAAGAAGATACTTGGTTGGGCCAAGAAACACAAGCAATGGACATTAGACCGGTGGAAATCTGTCCTTTGGTCTGATAAATCCACATTTTCGATTTTTGGTTCCAATCTCCATTTCTTTGTGAGACGCAGAATAGGTGAATGGATTATCTCTGCATATGTGGTTCCCACGTCAAGCATGGAGGAGGAGGTGTGATGGTGTGGGGGTGCTTTTAATGGCACAATTAAACAGCATGGCTACCCCATAATTATGCAGTGATATGCCATCCCATCTGGTTTGCGCTTGGTGGGACTATCATTTGTTTTTCAACAGGCCAATGACCCAACACACCTCCAGGCTGTGTAAGGGCTATTTGACCAAGAAGGAGAGTGATGGAGTGCTGCATCAGATGACCTGGCCTCCACAATCACACGACCTCAACCCATTTGACATGGTTTGAGATGAGTTGGACCGCAGAGTGAAGGAAAAGCAGCCAATAAGTGCTCAGCATATGTGGGAACTCCTTCAAGACCGTTGGAAAGGGATTCTAGGTGAAGCTGGTTGAGAGAATGCCAAGACTGTGTAAAGCTGTCATCAAGGCAAAGGGTGGCTACTTTGAAGAATCTAAAATGCTAAATATGTTTTGATTTGTTTAACACTTTTTTGGTTACTACACGATTCCATATTTGTTTTTTTATAATTTTGATGTCTTCACTATTATTCTACAATGTAGAAAATAGTCAAAATAATGAAAAACCCTTGAATGACTAGGTGACTGGTGCTGTATGTTGTGGTATCAAAAGACGAGGAACTGATTGGAACATGCACTTTGTGTCCCTGTCTATTCAGTCTGAATGAGCTCTTTATGTCTGTGTTGATAAAAAGAGGTCAAAGGCATGAGAACAGTATCCCGTGTCTAATACCATGTTATTTTGGATTGTCCTTTGCTATTATTTCCTCTGTTTTCCTTTCTCTCCTAGTAATCCACTGCCTCTCCATTTGCTCCCTGTAAGAAGTTTTAATCTGCAAACTCATAGAGATTAATGGTTCTTCATAATCTTTTGGAATTTGTGGGTTTACTAGAGTCTAGACAAAACTACATTTTCACTACAGTTCATTTCAGCCAACCTGGGAAGAAGAACGTTGCCAGAGGGTGTAGTTGTGGTTTAAAGGGGCAATCTGGGATTGGTACATCCGTATTTTAACTTTTACATTAATGATGTATAGTCTTTGCTTTTATTTGAATCTGAGATGTTCCTGGGGCCTCTTTTATGAGTCCATTAACAGCCTGTCACTAACACCTCAAAAATGTACCAAATCCATTTATTAACTAACAAAAAAATGTACCTCCAAAACCGCTATCTATCCAATAACACACCCATAACATTGCAGGAAGACAGGATTCTGAGGTGTGGCACCCTATTCCCAATATAGTGTCCTACTTTTGACAAGAGCCTTATGAGCCCTAGTCAAAAGTAGTGCACTATATAGGGAATATGGTTCTATGGGCCCTAGTCAAAAGTAGTGCACTATATAGGGAATAGGGTTCTATGGGCCCCGGACAAAAGTAGTGCATTATATAGGGAATAGGGTGCCATTTGGGACACAGACCTGTTGTATACAGAGGGGTTCTGCTTGTTAGTATGTGTAACCAGAGTCCTTGGCCTCTCGAAGCCTGATTACCGTCTTTGAGCTTGAGTTTCAGAGGCTGACGTGTCTAAGAGACATCCACAAATCACAGTTCTGAACAGAAGCATTCTTCTGTCCTCTGGGGTATACGGGGCTTCGTCTGGTTCCCCTCTGTGATATATGCTGAGGCCAAGAAGTCATGTAGCTATTAATTTATTAGCCCCTTGATTTATGTACACTATAAAAACACTGGTAGTGTCTGCCCCATCCCTCCATCCCTCTATCCCTCCATCCCTCCACCCCATCCCTCCATCTCTCCCCACTCCTCCTCTGTGTACATTATAAAAGCACCAGTAGTGTCTACCCCATCCCGCCATCCCTCTATCCCTCCATCCCTCAATCTCTCTATTCCTTCCCACTCCTCCTCGGAGTACTCTAATCATGTTGTGACAGATGATGTGAAGGTAGAGAAAGTTCGACAGTTAGACCAAATGAAAACAGTTAATGTATCACTCTGGTAGTTGAGTACTGTGGAAGGTAATGGATGAATGTTGAGACCAGTGCATGGAAGCAGACCTCTGACAGAGCAGAGTATAACACATGTACTGTGCATTATGTGTCTCTGAAATGGCACCCTATTCCTTATTTAGGGCACTACTTTTGACCAGAGCCTATAGGGATCTGAAGTGCACTTTATAGAGGATATAGAGCCATTTGGAATGCAGCCTGTAGATGGTGTTGAGTCACTTGTTGATCTGTCCTGTAACCAGCCTCTCATCAACTCCTCATTAATCAGTCAGCTGTTATACACCAAAGACAGACCAGGAACAATTAAGAGAACATTTCAATTCCCTCAGTGTAACACGTAAGTAAATGACCATTCTACAATGCCATAAAATTACACAAAAAGATTTACCACGTATAATATTACGACTACTAATTATGTATATTAGTATTACTAATAATGAGTATTTCTAATAATGAGTATTACTAATAATGAGTATTAATTATGGGGTGGCAGGGTAGCCTAGTGGTTAGAGCGTTGGACTAGTAATCGGTTGCAAGGTTGCAAGTTCAAATCCCCTAGCTGACATGGTACAAATCTGTCGTTCTGCCCCTGAACAGGCAGTTAACCCACAGTTCCTAGGCCGTCATTGTATATAAGAATTTGTTCTTAACTGACTTGCCTAGTTAAATAAAGGTTAAAAAAAATGTGTATTAATAATAATTTGCATTTCAATAATGGGTATTACTAACGAGCATTACTAATAATAAGTATTAATTATGCGTTTTAATAATAATGAGTATTACCAATAATTATTATTTCTAACAATGAGTATTTCAAATAATGAGTATTACTAATGATGGATGAGTATGTCTAACAATGAGTATTACTAATAATGAGTATTACTAATAATGAGTATTTCTAAAAATGAGTTTTTCTAATAATGACTATTAATACATATGAGTTTTTCATTGCGTTTCCTTAATAGCTACCTACACAAATAGCTATCTAGAACAAAGTGTTAATAAGATAAATTCATTAAAAAGATTAAAAGCAATACAAATAAGTTATCCAGTAGGCATCTACTGAGGGAGCTAAGAGCTGTGTTGTCAGCCATTTCCCAGTATTTCTAATATTGAGTATTTCTAATATTGAGTATTTCTAATATTGAGTATTATTATAATGAGCATTATTATAATGAGTAGTAGTATAATGAGTATTACTAATAATGAGTATTACTAATAATGAGTATTACTACATAACTATGTACAAGAGTTAGAACATACGTATAACGTATGACTTATGAACGTATAAGAGGTGGTCGTACTTTTGACAAGTTAGAGGTACTGTAGATCCTCCCCCTGATCTGACTAGAGGTACTGTAGATTCTCCCCCTGATCTGACTAAACAATATTGGGAAGGGAGCAGTGTCCCCCGGGACCACCGCTGGGAATGGAGGGCTCTGCCGCTCCAGCCCTGTGACTCACTGCAGGGAGAGGAAATGTGAAGTGTTTGGAAGTCTGTTTGTGAGTAATCGTTGTGGTTTGCTGGGTCATATCCACATCCTTGGACACTTCACTGTGCTTCTCTCACTCTCACTTTTTCCACCAGCTAGCCACCTACACACCACTTAAAGAGATATCCTCACAGCATAGCCCTTTGATAAGTTGGAGGAGAGTCTAACAGCAGCCTCTGGATTTTGAAATTCATGGAAGGCCGCACAGATTTTTTCCTTCACAGATTTGTTTGTAAAAATCGTTTGTTTGTCAAAAACTTGTGGGCCAGGTTTTGCTGAGGTATCAACATCGACTCTCTCAGTTCCCCTGTTAACGTTAGAACCAGAGGGATGGTTAGCTGGAGGAGGAGGAGGAGGAGGAGGAGGGCAACGGTTCAATACTACTGACACAGCATGGATATATGGACACTGATGATTTAGGTCGTAATGATGAGAACAGTAGACAAATGTATGTTTTGTTAGGTCATAATGATGAGGACAGTAGACTAATGTATGTTTTGTTAGGTCATAATGATGAGGACAGTAGACTAATGTATGTTTTGTTAGGTCATAATGATGAGGACAGTAGATTATGTATGTTTTGTTAGGTCATAATGATGAGGACAGTAGATTATGTATGTTTTATTAGGTCATAATGATGAGGACAGTAGATTATGTATGTTTTGTTAGGTCATAATGATGAGGACAGTAGACTAATGTATGTTTTGTTAGGTCATAATGATGAGGACAGTAGATTATGTATGTTTTGTTAGGTCATAATGATGAGGACAGTAGATTATGTATGTTTTGTTAGGTCATAATGATGAGGACAGTAGATTATGTATGTTTTGTTAGGTCATAATGATGAGGACAGTAGATGATGTATGTTTTATTAGGTCATAATGATGAGGACAGTAGATTATGTATGTTTTGTTAGTCATATTAATGCTTTGGAGTGGAAAGAGTCGATTATGTCTTTCACCAGTGCAGTGTATATACATAGTGGAACTGGAACCCACAGAAAGGCAGAGTTTTCATAGTCCCTGGCCCAAATGGCACCCTATTCCCTTTAATGTGCACGATATAGGGAATGGGACTAGAATCTGCTCCTCTACTACTGCAGTGTGGAGCCACACATTCCTCTTTACCTTCCCTGACCTCCAGAGTGGCCGTACAGGACCAGATGGTCTGCAGAGCCAGGGGCTCCATGTTACACTAGAACACTGCTCTAATGTGTTCACCAGACACAGACCTTCACACTGCTCTGTGTTCACCAGACCTTCACACTTCCCTGTGTTCACCAGACCCCCTCACTGCTCTGTGTTCACCAGACACAGACCTTCATACTGCTCTGTGTTCACCAGACACAGACCTTCACACTGCTCTGTGTTCACCAGACCCAGACCTTCACACTGCTCTGTGTTCACCAGACCTTCACACTGCTCTTTGTTCACCAGACACAGACCTTCACACTGCTCTGTGTCCACCAGACACAGACCGTCACACTGCTCTGTGTTCATCAGACCTTCAAAATGTTCTGTGTTCACAGGACCCAGACTTTCACACCGGTTTAATGTTTTCACCAGACACAGACCTTCACACTGCTCTCTGTGTTCACCAGACCCAGACCTTCACACTGCTCTCTGTGTTCACCAGACCTTCACACTGCTCTGTGTTCACCAGACACAGACCTTCACACTGCTCTCTGTGTTCACCAGACCTTCACACTGTTCTGTGTTCACAAGACCCAGACCTTCACACCGGTCTAATGTTTTCACCAGACACAACCTTCACACTGCTCTCTGTGTTCACCAGACCCAGACCTTCACACTGCTCTCTGTGTTCAACAGACACAGACCTTCATACAGCTCTGTGTTCACCAGACCCAGACCTTCACACTGCTCTCTATTTTCACCAGACACAGACCTTCCCACAGCTCTGTGTTCACCAGACCCAGACCTTCACACTGCTCTGTGTCCACCAGACACAGACCTCCACTACTGTTTGATGGTAATAGGCGTAAGGACATAGTACATAGCTGGTGATGCACTTTGTTGGTTTGAAGGAGCATCTAAGAGTCCATGAAAAGCAGCATATAAAACCCATGTGTTGTTATTAAAACCTAATGGCCAGAGTTGTTGCTTCTTGAGTGGCCATGGCTTGAGGAGCATGTCAAATGATGTGTACAGGTACAGAATCAATGTGATTCCTCTATTCATACTGTCAATGTGAAACAGTCTACATGTTAGCTGACTGTGTCCTTGTCCACAAATGCACCCTATTCCCAATGTAGTTCATTACTTTGGACAATGGCCCTGGTCTTGTGCACTAAATAGGGAATAGGGTGCATCCTGTATGACACACCATAGAGAGAGAAGCTGTCTAAGCTGGGTGGTCAGACAGGATCACTGGACCACTGGACCGCGACTCCACGGTCACCACATTAATGTGTTCCAATCAACAGCTCCTTAGAAACACATTGTGAAATGGACTTCATGAGTGTGAATTGAGGAGAGTGGAGATAAATCACACATAGCGCCGTCCCTCGACTCCTCGCCGGCCACTAACGTCTGTCAGTCAACAGAGGGAGAATAAGGTAAGCGGGCCTCCCAAATGACACCCTATTCCTGGAATAAAGCTCCATTTGGGACGCCCTCAACAGGATGAGGGGGTCTGCGTTCCAAAAACAACACGATGGGAGACGAGAGGAGAGGAAGCCCATTGTGTCATGACAGATTGGTCTAACTTGGGGAGGAGGAGGTCATCTCTCTGACAAGCTTGGAAGAGCCGAGAGGAGATGAGAGGAGAGGGAAACTGGATTTTAGTTGGAGACGGAAACTTAGTCTGCATACCAAATGGCATCCTATTTACTACTATTAGTGCACTGTGTAAGGGATAGGGAATAGAGCACTATGTAGGGGATAGGGAATATGTAGGGAATAGGGCACTATGTAGGGAATAGGCTGCCATTTGTGGCACAGCGTGAAGCTCACAGCTGCAGTTCAGGGGAGAAGTGGGGGTGTCACCGTCTCACATAATTAAGATGGACCGCTAGGATACATTTTTGGGATCTCTTTGATATTTCTCATGGTGTAAATGGTTCTATTTCTCATGGTGTAAATGGTTCTATTTCTCATGGTGTAAATGGTTCTATTTCTCATGGTGTAAATGGTTATATTTCTCATGTTGTAAATGGTTCTATTTCTCATGGTGTAAATGGTTCTATTTCTCATGGTGTAAATGGTTCTATTTCTCATGGTGTAAATTGTTCTATTTCTCATGGTGTAAATGGTTATATTTCTCATGGTGTAAATGGTTATATTTCTCATGGTGTAAATGGTTATATTTCTCATGGTGTAAATGGTTATATTTCTCATGGTGTAAATGGTTATATTTCTCATGGTTTAAATGGTTATATTTCTCATGGTGTAAATTGTTATATTTCTCATGGTGTAAATGGTTATATTTCTCATGGTTTAAAAGGTTCTATTTCTCATGGTGTAAATTGTTATTTTTCTCATGGTGTAAATGGTTATATTTCTCATGGTTTAAAAGGTTCTATTTCTCATGGTGTAAATGGTTATGTTTCTCATGGTGTTTATAGTTGTTGGGCCGAGAGCCACCTCACCCTCCTCAGATGTACAGGAGGATGATGCTTCTCACTTAACCACATAATTCACAATACTTATCATGTTGACCTGAGAAACCAGTGAGGAATTCTCTCCCTCTTTGTGAGCGTGTCTGCTGTCTGTCTGTCAATTCAATTTAAGGGCTTTATTGGCATGGGAAACATATGTTAACATTGCCAAAGCAAGTGAAGTAGATAACAAAAGTGAAATAACCAATAGAAATGAACATTAAACATTACACTCACAGAAGTAAAAATACATAGACATTTCAAATGTCATTATGTCCAAATAGTTCACTGTGTGCAAATAGTCTGTCTCTGTCTGTCTGTGTCTGTCAGTGTGTCTGTCTGTGTCTGTTTCTGTCTGTCCATGTTTGTCTGTCAGTGTGTCTGTCAGTGTGTCTGTCAGTGTGTCTGTCTGTGTCTGTCTGTGTCTGTCTGTGTCTGTCAGTGTGTCTGTCTGTGTCTGTCTGTGTCTGTCAGTGTGTCTGTCTGTGTGTCTGTCAGTGTGTCTGTCAGTGTGTCTGTCAGTGTGTCTGTCTGTGTCTGTTTCTGTCTGTCTGTCCATGTTTGTCTGTCTGTCTGTGTCTGTCAGTGTGTCTGTCTGTGTCTGTCAGTGTGTCTGTCTGTGTCTGTCAGTGTGTCTGTCTGTGTCTGTCAGTGTGTCTGTTTGTGTCTGTCAGTGTGTCTGTCTGTGTCTGACTGTGTCAGTCAGTGTGTCTGTCTGTGTCTGTCAGTGTCTGTCTGTGTCTGTTTCTGTCTGTCTGTCCATGTTTGTCTGTCTGTCTGTGTCTGTCAGTGTGTCTGTCTGTGTCTGTTTCTGTCTGTCTGTCCATGTTTGTCTGTCAGTGTGTCTGTCAGTGTGTCTGTCTGTGTCTGTCTGTCTGTCAGTGTGTCTGTCTGTGTCTGTCAGTGTGTCTGTCTGTGTCTGTCAGTGTGTCATTCTGTGTCTGTCAGTGTGTCTGTCTGTGTCTGTCAGTGTGTCTGTCTGTGTCTGTTTCTGTCTGTCTGTCCATGTTTGTCTGTCTGTCTGTGTCTGTCAGTGTGTCTGTCTGTGTCTGTTTCTGTCTGTCTGTCCATGTTTGTCTGTCTGTCTGTGTCTGTCTGTGTCTGTTTCTGTCTGTCTGTCCATGTTTGTCTGTCTGTCTGTGTCTATCAGTGTGTCTGTCTGTTTCTCTCTTCTTGTAGGAGCAGAACCACAGGTTAGGTGGGACACCATAATGTCTCTGTCTCTCTGAGTGGTGGGTCAGCCTCGGTCCCTCTCTTGTTCTTGGCCAAGAGCACCCCCTGCCCCCCCATGCATCCCCCATCTTTATCCCCCTACCCATCTTTATCCCCCTGCATCCCCCTACCCATCTTTATCCCCCTGCATCCCCTACCCATCTTTATCCCCCTGCATCCCCCTACCCATCTTTATCCCCCTGCATCCCCCTACCCATCTTTATCCCCCTGCATCCCCCTACCCATCTTTATCCCCCTGCATCCCCCTACCCATCTTTATCCCCCTGCATCCCCCTACCCATCTTTTTCCCCCTGCATCCCCCTACCCATCTTTTTCCCCCTGCATCCCCCTACCCATCTTTTTAATCCTTCTGACCACCCATGCATCCCCCTACCCATCTTTATCCCCCTGCCCCCCCATGCATCCCCCTACCCATCTTTATCCCCCTGCCCCTCCATGCATCCCCCTATCCATCTGTATCCCCCGCCCCCCCATGCACCCCCTACCCATCTTTATCCCCCTGCCCCCCATGCACCCCCCTACCCATTTGTATCCCCCTGCCCCCCCCCATGCATCCCCCATCTTTATCCCCCTGCCCCTCCATGCATCCCCCTACCCATCTGTATCCCCCTGCCCCCCCATGCACCCCCCTACCCATGTTTATCCCCCTGCCCCCCCATGCATCCCCCTACCCATCTTTATCCCCCTGTCCCCCCCATGCATCCCCCATCTTTATCCCCCTTCCCCCCCATGCATCCCCCTTCCCCCCATGCATCCCCCATCTTTACCCCCCCATGCATCCCCCATCTTTATCCCCCTCCCCCATGCATCCCCTATCTTTATCCCCCTCCCCCATGCATCCCCCATCTTTATCCCCCTGCCCCCCATGCATCCCCCATCTTTACCCCCCCATGCATCCCCCATCTTTATCCCCCTCCCCCCATGCATCCCCCATCTTTATCCCCCTCCCCCATGCATCCCCCATCTTTATCCCCCTGCCCCCCCATCTTTATCCCCCTCCCCCCATGCATCCCCCATCTTTATCCCCCTGCCCCCCCCCCCCATGCATCCCCCATCTTTATCCCCCGGCCCCTCCCCATGCATCCCCCATCTTTATCCCCCTACCCCCCCATGCATCCCCCATCTTTATCCCCCTGCCCCCCATTCATCCTGGACTGCAGCTGCAGACACTCTGTGTGACCTCCTCTCCTCTCACAGAGCTCGCATTAAGAGACTATGAGTCCTCACCTCGCAGTACTAGACAACAAATTAAATATGTAGTTCTTAAATGTAAGGCTTCATGGTACGGTAGTTATAGGTTATGTTGCTATGGCTACAGCCTGCTATTACATGACATCATAACCAATATTGATGTAATGATTTAGATTTCCTGTCCTGAGGTGACTGCTACAGAAACATCTAGCTACTTCACTCAAATAACGTTTTCAGTCATCGCACAGTAAAACGACAGTAGCTCCTGTTGTGGTCTAAAATAGTTATCTGTAGTGAGGCTGTTTCCCTCCGTGGGTCAGTGCGTTGGCCTCCTGCAGGAGCCAGAGGATGGCAAGATGTGTGGGATCTGCCTGGTGGCAGGCAGAGTGCTTTATGGGTAGCAGAAGGCTGAGCAGGGTGGTTCAGTGGTTGCGAGGCCCTTGTTCTCTTAGACTGTTTCCCAAATGGCACTCTATTCCCTATGTAGTGCACTACTTTTGATCAGAGTAATGCACTATAAAGGGAATAGGGTGCCATTTGAGACGTACATACCCCTGGTGTATCATGTTGGAAACTCACCACATTCACATTCCCATTCATCACATGCTATGGTTGAAAATATGAATGTTTCCAATGTTACCAAACAAGTTTAGAGCAGGTGCAATAATGGTTCATTGTTAACTTCTCACAATTGTCAGAAGGCACAAATAGTGACTATACTGCCTCGCTGTGTGTCCATGATGTAACGTGTTGCCCTAACCCGATCTGTCTTGTTTTCACAAGGCATGTTTACTTGGTTGGGGAAAACATATAAACAAAGATTTCGAGGAAGAGAGCCATGTGCCCCTTCAAATCTATTGTCTCTGTGGAGAGAATCACTCAGGAATAATAAACATGGGTTGGAGAGGCAGCTTCAAACACCCCTAGGGGAAAGGCTTTCACTGTGTGTGTGTGTGTGTGTGTGTGTGTGTGTGTGTGTGTGTGTGTGTGTGTGTGTGTGTGTGTGTGCGTGTGTGCGTGTGTGCGTGTGTGCGTGTGTGCGTGTGTGCGTGCGTGTGTGCGTGTGTGTGCGTGTGTGAAATTCAAAATGTATGTGTGTGCGTGCATTCATCCATGCAAAGTGTGTGTACATGCATGTGCTTCAACATCTGCATTGCTGTTTGGGGTTTAAGGCTGAGTTTCTGTATAGAACTTTGTGACATCTGCTGATGTAAAAAAAAAGGCTTTATAAAATAATTGTATGAATAATTTGTGTGTGTGAGTGAATTCCAAAAATGTGCATGTGGATGTATGTGTGCATATGTGTGTGTTTGTGTGAATTCCACAAGTGTGTGTGCGTGCGTGAGTGTGCATGTGGGTGCGTGAGTGTGTGCTCCAAAGTAAAAGGGGGAAAGCATACCGTGGGGATCCCAGCTCTTCCCAGACCTCCCCTCACCTCTGGCTTCCAAGCTGTGAAAACATGCTAAAGGTTTGTTGGGGTTCGGTGGCCAATAAGGTGTTGATGTATGGTAGAGCTGTCTGAGATCCCAGTGAGCCATTATAACCACAGGCTGTCGATAGAGACTAGACATCTTCCTACTGCTCTACACAGATATGGTAGAGTCTATTCTACCAAGATTTACAAACCATGCAGATATTATAGAGTCTATTCTACCAAGATCTACAAACCATGCAGATATGGTAGAGTCTATTCTACCAAGATCTACAAACCATACAGGTATAGAGTAGATTCTATTCTACCAAGATCTACAAACCATGCAGGTATAGAGTAGATTCTATTCTACCAAGATCTACAAACCATACAGGTATAGAGTAGATTCTAGTTTACCAAGATCTACAAACCATACAGGCATAGAGTAGATTCTAGTTTACCAAGATCTACAAACTATACAGGAAAAGATTCTAGCCTACCATGATTTACAAACCATACAGGTATAGAGTAGATTTTAGTCAACCAAGATCTACAAACCATGCAGGTATAAAGTAGATTCTAGTCTACCAAGATCTACAAACCATGCAGGTATAGAGTATATTCTATTCTACCAAGATCTACAAACCATACAGGTTTAGAGTAGATTCTAGTCTACCAAGATCTACAAGCCATGCAGGCATAGAGTAGATTCTAGTCTACCAAGATCTACAAACCATACAGGTATAGAGTAGATTCTAGTCAACCAAGATCTACAAACCATACAGGTATAGAGTAGATTCTAGTCAACCAAGATCTACAAACCATACAGGTATAGAGTAGATTCTAGTCTACCAAGTTCTACAAACCATACAGGTATAGAGTAGATTCTATTCTACCAAAACAGTGTTCCAATCTGTCTTTTTGTATTGTTTAGTACAGAAATAATGAAAGCAAGCTCCTAGTGATGCACATTGACATACCACTATGCTATATGACTGATTGGTGACTGACTAGGTCGAGGTGTCTCTCTGTGTCCAATGCAGTAGGCACTCTGAGCCATGCCAGATCTGAGGGTCTTTTTCTTGGGCAGTCTGTCTGGGACTTGGTTAGAGTTCTGCTAAAGCGATACATAGCCAACCAAAACGATTAGCCTCTCCCAGCATCAAAGCCCTGTGTTTTTAAAAGGCTTCTTTAACAGCTTACTTCAGGAGCTCTGGCCCCGGCTCACATCCAGACTGGTTATAAAAGCCTGTCTTCATCTTCGCCTCGCTCTAATCTAAACCCCACATCCTCTCCTCTCTCCCCCGACCGACTGCCAGACTGGCCGCTATCAAACACCCAGATATGATGTCTGAGTTTCTCCTCGGAATGCAACGTTTTGAGGTAATTTGGTTGAATGAATTTGAGGTGGAAAACTGCTGTCATCCAACACAAGAGCCTGACCTTGTTAGTTGGCGAGGCCCGAGGGGACTTTATCCTCCAAGCTCTGCCTGCCTCTTTGAAGACAAGGCCCCTGTCTTTTCTCAACGCTAGCAGCTGATCCATCTTCCCTCTCTGGCGTCCCACTCGGTGTGGTCAACTTAATGGAGTGAACACGAATATCACTGGCAATTGTGGGGAGACTTATGTTATGGAGAGACCGTGCAGGGTTTGTTATTTCTACAGATATGTGAGTAGGTTAAGAGAGAGAGAGAGAGATAAGGCTCAGCAGATAGATTAATAACAGAGGAAAGGACACAAGTCCCTGTGGGCTGACTCTGGCTGTGGTGGTGAAGGCTGGAGCTGGACCCGGTTCTGACTGCAGGCTGGAGGTCACCAGTCCTTGTGGATCTGACTCTGGCAGTGGAGCTTGGACCCGGTTCTGACTGCAGGCTGGATGGACCTGAATGACCTGGTGGGGGCTGTTAGTAATCCTCTGGGCTGGGTCACTCAGGACTGTCAAGTCAAGGTGCATGAATCACCATTATACATTTAGACAATCACTCCTCCTACTCACTACTCATAAAGACAAAGAGTGGGTTTGTATTATGGTGGTGAGGGATGGGACACTCAGTTTGTGTTATTCCTTTATGTAACCTGTAGTGTAGGAGACAGTTACATCCTGAAACCATTTATACCACACAATCAAAAATAAAGAAGGAAAACAATTATTAAGAAAAATGCATATGTAACTGTTAGATGTGCAAACCTCTTATCTTATCAAAACACAGAATGTCCTTGTCCAACTTAAAGAGTTGGCTGGACAGACATAGTGGGTCAGAGCTCATATCCACTTGCAAAGAATCAGCACAAAGTCAGCACTAATATTCAGAAAGAAAATACTATGAGCATGCTTTAACCCTGAAGGGAGCAGCTTGAGTTTATGGAGCCTCATTTGGTGTACCTGTTAGCAAAATAAGCATGACAGGACAGGATTTATCTCGGTCCCTATTCAGTGTCCTAATGACATGACTAACCTACTACCTCTCGTAATATCCACCACTGACAAATGCTATCTCATTTTAAAGGTTATTATGGCTCCTAAAGGCCTGTCTTTATTAAAAATCAACACCAGGCTGTCTGTGTGTCCTCTGATGACATCATATTCTCATGAAACAGCTGTGTTTTCTCAGAGTCACTTCTTCTGCCGCGGTGAGGGGAACACTGAGGGGGAGATCTGCCAAAAAGACTCAAATAGATATGACCCTTTATACTAGTTTTATGGTTGTGTCCCAAATGGCACCCTATTCCCTATATTGTGCACTACTTTTGACCGGGGCCCATGGTACACTACATGTAGGGAACAGTGGTTCAACATTTCATTACGTTGTTGTGTAACTATGGGAGTTCTATAATATGTTTCCGGTAAACTGGGGATTGTTTTAGCTGTACCAGGAACTGTCAGGGACCTTTTAAACAATGGTTCTGTCACGATTGTGCATTATGGAGTCCTGGGTTAGACTACTGATCTGACTATCAATCAGGCATTATGGAGACCTGGGTTAGACTACTGATCTGACTATCAATCAGGCATTATGGAGTCCTGGGTTAGACTACTGATCTGACTATCAATCAGGCATTATGGAGTCCTGGGTTAGACTTCTGATTTGAGTATCAATCAGGCATTATGGAGTCCTGGGTTAGACTACTGATCTGACTATCAATCAGGTATTATGGAGTCCTGGGTTAGACTACTGATCTTATCAATCAGGCATTATGGAGTCCTGGGTTCAGCTTACTGATCTGACTATCAATCAGGCATTATGGAGTCCTGGGGTTAGACTACTGATCTGACTATCAATCAGGCATTATGGAGTCCTGGGTTAGACTACTGATCTGACTATCAATCAGGCATTATGGAGTCCTGGGTTAGACTACTGATCTGACTATCAATCAGGCATTATGGAGTCCTGGGTTAGACTACTGATCTGACTATCAATCAGGCATTATGGAGTCCTGGGTTAGACTACTGATCTGACTATCAATCAGGCATTATGGAGTCCTGGGTTAGACTACTGATCTGACTATCAATCAGGCATTATGGAGTCCTGGTTAGTACTATCTGACTATCAATCAGGCATTATGGAGTCCTGGGTTAGACTACTGATCTGACTATCAATCAGGCATTATGGAGTCCTGGGTTAGACTACTGATCTGACTATCAATCAGGTATTATGGAGTCCTGGGTTAGACTACTGATCTGACTATTAATCAGGCATTATGGAGACCTGGGTTAGACTACTGATCTGACTATCAATCAGGCATTATGGAGACCTGGGTTAGACTACTGATCTGACTATCAATCAGGCATTATGGAGTCCTGGGTTAGACTACTGATCTGACTATCAATCAGGCATTATGGAGTCCTGGGCATTGTGGAGTGTTAGACTATGATGTGCTAAATAATTTTATTTAGAATTTTTTTAAATACTTGTATTTTAACAGCAACAGTTCCAACCTAGACTTGTTTTCAACAATCATCGCTACAGTAAGATGTACAGTAGGACTGAATTTGTCATCTTCATCTGTACTGTTACTTAGGGCTGCACTATTAGTATAGCAAGCAAGCAAGCAAGCAAGCACTAGCTTGCTTTGGGTAACGTTAGCTAATAGCTGAGTACGAGGTGGTTGTTGGAAAGAGAAACTCGCATCTACTTCTATGAGAAATCATGCTCCCTTATTTCTGTTTATCATTACCTGTTATAAAATGACAACAATGCCTTGCTAGTTGACTTACTCTTCCACTGTCGAAGCCCTGTTTCCTGAAGCATTCTCCCCTGTTCTGAAATAACTCTTTGGGTTCACCGTCATGCTGTGGATGTTTGGTCAGGACGTGTCGTTTAAATTTGTTTGTTTTAAGAGAATCATTACTAAGCACTTCCCCGCACAAAACACATTGCGGGCGATCCTCGCTATTTCTCAAAGTTTGTACAAAACCAAGAGTGAGAAACTCATCGCTGTATTTGCGTTTCATGACGATTGAGCTCAGTCAGAACTTGTGGCTAGCTCGAGTCCATTTGATGACAGTGGTACGTGATGGAGAGAGGGAATGACAAGTCAGCGGCAGACAGCACATCACCTGCTGCTGAACAACAGAGCTGCAGCGTGTTGGGCGCAGAGTGATGTTCACGAAAACTGCAGAAAAAAGACCCGGTAAACGACGAAGCATACATCTTCCTCCCATTCGAGCAGCTGTCAAACAGAGCTGAGATACCGCTGCTAAACAGTGAGCGCATTTGCACTTGCACCAACTCAATTCCAGTAATTAGTTAAATAATTATACATTTAGTCTGACACGTCGCGAACCACTATTAACAGGTCCGCGACGCACTTCGGGTCGCGACCCATACTTTAAGAAATGCTGGGTTAGACTACTGCTGACTTTCAATCCAGTTTATGTTGCTCTTCTTTTGGTCCAGTTTACTGCTTTGTTAATTAACATTGTAGGTTTTGGAACCTATTTATATCAACATCAAAGAAAAGCCCTCACCTTTAAGCAAAACAGCGTAATATTATTGTCTGCCTCCTCACTGCAGAATGTGATGTTTTCCATAATCAAGCTAATAGCTCGACATAATTTACTGTAGCCTGACGACAACATCAGGCGAAGTAATACTGTAAGGATCAGCACCACGGACAGGGCTACACAGGCAGGTAAAGTCACCTGGTGAGGGGACCTGATGCTTATAGACTCTTCAAATCTACTGAAATATCACTGGTTGAATCTTTAGTCTCAGTGCTAAATCATTCTGAAAACGTTTATGATTCTGGAGAAGAAGAAAAAATATTGTAATGTCCTGACTAGATCACAAAGGAACAATTGTCCAGACAGAGGATTGAGCTTACGAATTTATGGTTTATTAACCCAACTTTACGCAGGCTACTGTTTGGCCGTAGCCCACGCCAAATAAATGAAGGATACCCTATAAAACAACCGTCACCTTCTCTTGTGAAAGCCAGACGTAAGAGAGAGAACAAAGGCTAAACCTGGTCTTAACTTCCAATGTTCCAACCCCCCTCCACGCCACTCCACCAACCACCAGGATGCCCGGCATCAGAACATTCCAGGCATTCCCGTGATTGGCAGATAGCAGGTTGATTGGCATGGCAGACCCTGCAAACACTGGGTACTGGTAAGTACAACACAACCAACTAATAGCCTAACACATAACACACAGCTGTCTGTGTGGGTCGCTACAATATTTTAGTGAACCTTTATTTTGACAGGGAGTCCCATTGGGACCCAGGCCTCTTTTTCAAATGAGCCCTTAAATTGTAGGCAAATCGCAATAATATTTTAAGTCAAAATGTATGGATGTTCCTGGATACTGGCACTTCAGTTTGGCCCCTAACATGTCAAACTGATTCAATTAAATGATTGGTCAGGACAGGTCACAGTTAACCAACCTCGGTGTAAGTAAGGTATGCCCTAAGGTGTCTCCCTGTCTGTCCCCCAGTCAGAACAATGATTCATTCTGAGCCCTGGGCCCTGGTTGGACGCTGGTTTCAATGAATAGTCACTGGTGTTGTGACCTCTAACCCTGCCTGCCCTCATGCTTCCTGCTCCCCTATTGGTGCTCCTGGGGATTCTAGAACCCAGAGAAGGTAATCCTCTTACTATGACACAAGATGGATATTGTTTATTGTTTACCACCCCCACATCCTGGTAAATATTTCTTACAGAGAGGCCTTTTATATAGGGGCACTGTCCTCCAAGAGTTGCAAAATTTCCTCTGCAATTCAGTTTTCTCCTCAATTCACCTTCATTAGAGGGTGAGGTAGCAGCCGTGTTAACTTACCTTTTATTTGGGAGCCCACATGTAGCCTTGGCTACAACTTTAACCAGGACTAAGCATTCATACTGTATGTTACAAAATGTAGTAAATGTGATTGACTTCAATAATATTTTATTGCAGTATTTATGAGATAACTGTTTTTTGTTTAGATTTCTGTATTAAGCTAAATTACTGTACATGAGACATCACTTTTATAGCATGGGGGAATATCTTCTAATTAGAAACGCTATAGAGCAGGGATCATCAAACTAGATTCAGCTGTGGGAAGATTTTTGGTCGGGGGACCGGAACATAATTTCAAATAATTTGCAGGCTGCAAATTGACCCCAAGCCCAAACAGATATAATATTTCACTAAAACGTAATCCTTTCAAACCTTGCTTACATTTCTATTGATCGTATGCGAGGGAATACTTGGGAACAATATTTTATGTCCAACAATAATAAAAGTACAAATAAATGAATAATTCAATTTAAAAACGCGCCAGTTGGGGAACCCTGGTCTAGTGACTATAGAGCACAGTTCTCCAACCCTGTTCCTGGAGAGATACCGTCCTGTAGGTTTTAACTCCAACCCTGTTCCTGGAGAGATACCGTCCTGTAGGTTTTAACTCCAACCCTGTTCCTGGAGAGCTACCGTCCTGTAGGTTTTAACTCCAACCCTAATCTAGCGCACCTGATTCTAATTAGCTGATTGATAAACTGAACCAGATCAGTTACTACTGGGGTTGGAGCGAAAACCTACAGGAGGGTAGTTCTCCAGGAACAGGGTTGGAGTCAAAAGCTACAGGAGGGTACTCTCCAGGAACAGGGTTGGAGTTAAAACCTACAGGAGGGTAGCTCTCCAGGAACAGGGTTGGAGTTAGAACTTACAGGAGGGTAGCTCTCCAGGAACAGGGTTGGAGTTAAAAACTACAGGAGGGTATCTCTCCAGGAACAGGGTTGGAGTTAAAACCTACAGGAGGGTACTCTCCAGGAACAGGGTTGGAGAGCTCTGCTCTAGAGTCTAGAGATAAAGATAATGATAGAGGTATATGCCCTCTTGTGGACAATGTAGTTACAGTCTTCTCAAGAGAGCTTCAACAACACTGATGCCCATGTAGAATTGGAGTTTCAACAACACTGAAGAATTGTGGCTATAGAGGACAATGATATTGTTGGACTCAAACGCATCTCTAGTTTCCAGAATAAGGGGCTAAAAGTAGTACTGCAGTAGCCTAGTCAACAGAAAGTATGGGCTAAGTCTCATATTCATTTATAAATACATGGATTCCAGTTAAGGACACATTTAAATGCCCTTAAAGAAAAAATATGTCAGTTTACTCTCATCCAGGATCATTCTCATCCAGGATCATTCTCATCCAGGATCATTCTCATCCAGGATCATTCTCACCCAGAATCATTCTCATCCAGGATCATTCTCATCCAGGATCATTCTCATCCAGGATCATTCTCATCCAGAATCATTCTCATCCAGGATCATTCTCATCCAGGATCATTCTCACCCAGAATCATTCTCATCCAGGATCATTCTCATCCAGGATCATTCTCACCCAGAATCATTCTCATCCAGAATCATTCTCATCCAGGATCATTCTCATCCAGAATCATTCTCATCCAGAATCATTCTCATCCAGGATCATTCTCACCCAGAATCATTCTCATCCAGAATCATTCTCACCCAGGATCATTCTCATCCAGGATAATTACCTCGAAAACTGTTTAGGTAAATTAAAGGTTGGGTCAGCAGCGGGTTGCCAGTTGTATGTTTACAGGTGGTGTGTGTGTGGTCTATTGGATACGCTCTACTTGTGCGCATGAATGAGCCAGCGTATAATGATAATGTTTATCCAAACTAGAGGAATATAAGAATAACGTTTAGGTATTCATCGTTTGGCTCCATATCGTGTTACTGTTTTACTTTAGTGTTTAATTTCATCTTGAATTACAACATGGTGCATGGCATACATTGAGTTAAAATCTAGATTGTTTGTTGCGCGTAAAAACAAATATTGCATTCAACGCTTAAACGTATTTATGTTTTACCTAATAGTGTCATTACACATTAGCATATTCAATGAGATTTAGATCAAACAAAATGTGTTACTTTGATAAGCCTATCCAATTTATATTCTAGGCTTTACAATACCAATCCCGCCATTGATGAAGTAGCTTTCAGAGGTCTCCGACTTTGTTTTCAGCAGACCATGCAGCGAGAGGAGTTCCTCATAGTTCCTTGCTCGCGCCCACCCCTCTTTACACGTAATATACTTTATTGGCCAATCCTCTCTCTCTCCAAATCTTTACGCCATACAGGCTATAAGAACTCCGTAACTTTCTCAAGTATCAGAAAACATTTCTTGTCTCGGGATCCCATGTATGGATACTTTATTATTGGTGTCTTCAAAGGCGGTGAATCGAAGGCGCAACTGGAAATAACCGTTAACTTGATGCGTGGATCATTCGGACTGACTGTCGCTTGTCTGTCTTCTAACTAAGGGGTGATGTCTGAGGAAATGACCGGGGAAGAGTCGAGCTCCCCAGGCTCTCCACTAGACAGTCTCGGCAACAGTGAGGGGGAACTGGATAGGCAACCGAAGAGATGTGGGAGGAAAAGGACATCAAGCAGGAAAAACGGGGAGGATTCAGATAGCCCTACCCCTGGGAAAAGAGGGAAAAAGTCAAGCAGCAGCAGTCCACATTCTTTCGAAGACCTACAGACGCAACGAGTCATGGCGAACGTGCGCGAGCGGCAGAGGACGCAGTCACTCAACGAAGCTTTCTCGTCTTTGCGGAAAATCATCCCCACTTTGCCTTCAGACAAACTGAGCAAAATACAAACCTTAAAACTTGCTGCCAGGTACATCGATTTCCTGTACCAAGTTCTGCAGAGCGATGAATTGGACTCCAAAATGGCAAGTTGTAGTTATGTGGCTCATGAGAGATTAAGCTATGCGTTTTCTGTATGGAGGATGGAGGGCGCTTGGTCCATGTCAGCATCTCACTAGCTCACGGCCGAAGAGTTGTAGTCCAAAATGGTATGCTCTGTTTTCCAACTCATTGTCTTACTTTTTAAGACCGTACTACATTGCAACCATTTCAGTTGATGTTCGTTGTACAAAATGGCTAAATACAAAAATAATCACTTTAGGCCTATGGGCCTACTACATTTGACTACAGCCTATTTGGGCTATTGTTTTTTTAACAGTATCAGTTTAAATAGTGTTCTACTTTAATAGACTATTGTACTTTCCTGGATCTGTGAGTCATACTGCAGCCATAAACAAGTCTAGGTTGCTGTGTTTTGTTGAACTTTTTCGTAGTCAGGCGTCAATAATTAATCGTATTTTTTATAATTTTCTGATCTGCAGGTGACAGCTGATTCTGCTTATCAGTATGACAACGGGGCAATTCTGGAGAATAATGCTGGAAACACACAAAGCTGCGGTTTATGGGAGCAAACTTTGACAACCATTTAAAACCAAAAAGGACAGGGCGTGGGGAGAGCACTTTGCCTGGGAAAGGCCCGCGTTTGGACGACCTGGATCTGCATTCGAGTGCTAGGCTACTACACTACTACATTCTGAAATACGTTAGTTTTTTTTATTGTTGACGACGAATGTTACTTGGAAATGTATGTTTTCATGCATGTCTTTGACTCTGTGGACCGTATTCTGTGGAGGTTAAAGGGCCGCATCGACGCATTTGTCTCAGTTTCCGTGTGAGACTTTCGATGTGGACTGACTGCGGTATTATAGGCTAATGGGTTGAAATAATGTGTCGCCAACCTGTGCAAAAATAATTGAGGTTATTCTTTTCAGAATACATGTATTTATTTATTGATGACACGTGTTACATGAGGAATAGATCTTATGTCTGAAATGCATTCCTATTTTTATTATTGTTGTGTAAATAATTGTATATTTTCCGCAATAAAGTAAATGATAAAACAAAATGATTTCCCTTTTTACTTCATTAATTAAGTTTCAACCAAACACATATGGTATGATTATACAAATCTAAATGTCCTAGGATCGAACAATTGTCAAATACTTTAGTAATTCCCTCTTTTGATGCAAACATGCAATCTTATGCAGCAGAGTTATCTGGTAGGCTACCAGTTAGGCTACTTCGACTTTTATTCTGACACAAATAGTTAATAAATTGGCGGTAAGTCTTCACATTGAAGTGAATGTTTATAATGTGTCCTGCTCCAATCCACAAGTGGACCATGCTTAACATTCACATTTACGACAACAACTTTCGCAGAGATCATTCAGTAAGAGGTGTGTATGCAATGTATTAAAACTGTGTCCACCTGGGAAACGTTTCACGGTTGTTTTTGGCATGGTCTTATAATCAACATAATCACGCTTCATCTTAAACCAACATACTCCTGAAATGCCTCCGAATATCGGATTTCTCTCGACCCAATGGGACTATAGGTTATGTTATAGGTTATGAAAGACTAAATAATCATACTATTTATTAGGTTTGTTTTGTAGTAATGAACGGACATCGTTGGAATAATGTATTATTATTATTATTATGAACAATATTATTATTAGCCTATTTGTAAAATAAACCAGACTACTGCTTTAATTATTATTGTATAGTAGTAGGCAAACTTTGCCGTTTTTAATTGTGTAGCAACACTTTGTGCGCCACTAAAGCCTATAGTGTTGACATTTGCTATTAGTACATGTTCCTGATAAATGAGGTTACTCCATTTTCCTGATCAATTAGGTTATTACATGTTCCTGGTAAATTAGATGATTCAATTTCCTGACAAATGAGGTTATTCCATGTTCCTGATGAGGTTATTCCATGTTCCTGATGGAGGTTATTCCATGTTCCTGATGAATGAGGTTATTCCATGTTCCTGATAAATTTATTTATTCCATGTTCCTGATAAATTAGGTTATTCCATTTTCCTGATAAATGAGGTTATTCAGTTTTCCTGATAAATGAGGTTATTCCATGTTCCTGATAAATGAGTTTATTCCATGTTCCTGATAAATGAGGTTATTCCACGTTCCTGATAAAGAATAAAGAAGGTTATTCCACGTTCCTGATAAATGAGTTTATTCCATGTTCCTGATAAATAAGGTTATTCAGTGTTCCTGATAAATGAGTTTATTCCATGTTCCTGATAAATGAGGTTATTCCATGTTCCTGATAAATTAGGTTATTCCGTTTTCCTGATAAATTAGGTTATTATGTTTTCATATTAAATTAGGTTATACCATGTTCCTGATAAATGAGTTTATTCCACGTTCCTGTTAATGAGATTATTCCATGTTCCTGATATATTAGATTATTCTGTGTTCCTGATAAATGAGATTATTCCATGTTTCTGATAAATGAAGTTACTCTAGTTTTAGTTTTGCAAAAGCTGAAACATACTAAATTAATATAGGCCTATTCAATTGTGATATATATTGATATGCGATTCATAACACCTTAAATCATGATATTGCATATAGCCTAGTATGTAGCCTAGACGATGTAGCAGGCCTATTGTAAATGACTGTCTGTATTATTTTAGGCTACTTCTAATCTATTCACAAAGAGTCATGTTACTTTGCTAAATGTAATAGGCTACTGATGCGAGACAGAGTCAAATATTAAGCTTACGTTAACAAATCTTGTTGGTGGGTTTTATTTTCTGTCTGTGGCTTTCATATAAACAAAAACTATTTAATAAATCGAACTGATGAGCGCACGTTATTTCCCATATGGCGGGCTTTAATAGCAAGCGCTCAGGCTAAAGCTCCTGCCAAACCGCCTGTAAATCAAAGCGCGTCTAATGAATTGATCCCCATAACGTTGTCCCCATATTCTTCACCGATTTATTTGAGGTGAACGGGTGTTGATAGATTATTAGCATTAGCATGTATTAGGCCATGTGGCCATGTGTATCAGTTGTAGATGCTGTGCAAACATGTCCCTTTATGGCAGATAACGCAGAACAACTGATTGTCAATCTGAGATCGCAGGCGTGTTCCCTCAGAATACATGTTCAATCAAAGTATTGCATAGCCTGCAGTTACTGCCCCTGGACGCTTCATCTATCCATCCGTTTGTTGAATCTGGAAAAGTATTTTGGACTCTTCAACCCTCCTGAAGTCGTTTAATTCAAAGCACGTGTCCGTTTGAAGGTGTGCAATTGGCTTGTGAGGCATGTATGGAATTCCCAGATGTCTATGAAATTCAAGGCGTCTTTGGTAGGCCCTGTAGGCTAGTGTGAGGTGGTGGAGTATACAACCAGCATATGTGAAAGTCTCCTATACACCGCTTGTTTTTATGGACACAGTCACTGCAGAATCACAAGAAAAGTTCCAAAACGCAAAATAGAGTTACGTGCAAACTAAAAACCTGAATGCAAAAGATAAACCTAGTCCTTAGCCTACCTAAGAACACAACTTGCTTATATGAACATCCAAGCTGTTCCCGTTGACAAGCAAAATAGCTTAATTTGAAGTCAACAAACTCTCT
Organism: Oncorhynchus clarkii lewisi; assembly: GCF_045791955.1. NCBI lineage: Eukaryota > Metazoa > Chordata > Actinopteri > Salmoniformes > Salmonidae > Oncorhynchus > Oncorhynchus clarkii. Next base: position 7,518,756 of record NC_092149.1, on the reverse strand, counting down.
CCAACTCAGAAATGTAATACAACTAAGAGCAAGTATACGTTCCTGTGTTTGCGGAGAGGAGTTGGTAACGGACACGACGCAGAGAGAGGCACGGAAAGAAACCTATTCTGAACAGATGTTAGTATTTTACAAAAGTCACGTGAAATGAACAGATGTTGTTGTAGAACAGGGACTCGCCTTGGTTCGAGAGCATTCCTCGACAGAAAGGCTTCGAAATAAGATCGGAGAGAAGCATTAGCGTTCTATTCACAACAAAAAACGACTCAGCACATCGTGTGGGTGATAATAGATTACCACGGGCCTCACCTGCGATGGAACCTCGGCCTACGTCCCATTGGAAATCTATCAAACTAAAATGGACGGTTCCAACCGCGCAGGAATTTGCTGGAGATGGGGGTAAGAGAATATAGCATTTTTTTAAATATGTGCTGGGAGAAGGCCTACAGCAATCGACGTCAATGTTGTTAACCAGTATTATGTAAGTTGTTTTGGTAATGGCAGGATGCAATACCGTATCCCAGTGGTTGTTGGAAAGACGCCAAATAACGTCTGATAGTTATTGAAACGCGCTTATCTATTGAGATGTTGAATATAATATAGGCCAGGCCTGTGTGGAATTGTACTTTGGTACAAAGGGTTAGTCTGAAATGGGCCTTCAATACGACCTGCAGTGAGTTTCCTGCTCTTCGTTGACTGCTAAACCTTAGCCAATACTTTGCAGAGTTTCTTTTCTTAGAAAATCGGGATGCAAAATGATACCTCTTTGTTAGAAAATGGGGACGTAAAATGATCGATGACAAATATGTGGTTTTGAAAAGGACAAGAAAATAAAATCAATCTATCATAAATCAATATAATACAGACTATTTTCTGTGTTGACCAATAACGGAATGTTTTCTATAAGGGTTGAAGTATTTGTGATGTTCCTAATAAGCAAATTATAGGCCTACCGAATGTATAATTTAAATGCAATGTAAGAATGAAATAACGTGATTTTAAAATAAAAAAATGTGAAATAATCCCTCATCCCTGTAGTCTCGGTTTATATCACTGGGTGCCAATAACTTCATCAGAAAATGAGTCTTGAATAACTAACTGCATACACTGGTAACAGTTGTTCATTATCTCCAGAATGCATTCCTTCCTTCGAGGATATATGGCTTTCTGATACTGTCTTGTACTATTCTATATTCAGTTCATTCGTTTCTTAATAAGATTTGGCCCAAGGTAAATTACATAAAATAATATTTTGGCCTAAAACACATTTTATCAAATTGTTATTTATAATTATACACAATTTATTATGATGAATATTATGATTGTTATTATGATTGTTATTATTATTATAATAATAATTATTATAATATAATTGACACACAAATGGGGCGAGGGGTGCCTGAGTTCTGATATAGCAGGGGACTAGGTCAAGTGGACAGTGTAAAGAATGACTGTGACATACATGAGAACAGGTGTATACAGGAGTATAGACCCATTCTACCATGAGAACAGGTGGAGTACAGACCTGTTCTACCATGAGAACAGGTGGAGTATAGACCTATTCTACCATGAGAACAGGTGGAGTACAGACCTATTCTACCATGATAACAGGTGGAGTATAGACCTATTCTACCATGAGAACAGGTGGAGTACAGACCTATTCTACCACGAGAACAGGTGGAGTACAGACCTGTTCTACCATGAGAACAGGTGGAGTACAGACCTATTCTACCATGAGAACAGGTGGAGTACAGACCTATTCTACCATGAGAACAGGTGGAGTATAGACCTATTCTACCATGAGAACAGGTGGAGTACAGACCTATTCTACCACGAGAACAGGTGGAGTACAGACCTATTCTACCATGAGAACAGGTGGAGTACAGACCTATTCTACCACGAGAACAGGTGGAGTACAGACCTGTTCTACCATGAGAACAGGTGGAGTACAGACCTATTCTACCATGAGAACAGGTGGAGTACAGACCTATTCTACCATGAGAACAGGTGTATAGACCTATTCTACCATAGGCCGCTTTCCTAATAGCACACAATTCTTTCATAAATAGCATAAGCTACTATTCCAATGACGCTATTTTCAATGGCTAAATATGTACACACCCATTATAAATGTTGTGAAAATATAAACATTTTCAATGGTCAAGTCTGTCCAGGCCGCATCAAAACCTTCGGTGGTGAAGGACAGGACAAGTCGTTCCAGGCCGCATCAAAACTTTCCGTGGTGAAGGACAGGACAAGTCTGTCCAGGCCGCATCAAAACTTTCCGTGGTGAAGGACAGGACAGTAGTCGGTAGATGCAACTTGATCATAATGGGGCGGCAGGTAGCCTAGTGGTCAGAGCGTTGGACTAGTAACCGGAAGGTTGCAAGAACAAATCCCCGAGCAAATCTGTCGTTCTGCCACTGAACAAGGAAGGTAACCCGCTGTTCCTAGGCCGTCATTGAAAATAAGAATTTGTTCTTAACTGACCTGCCTAGTTAAATAAAGGTAATATTAAAAACAATTATATTGGGCACGCCACGTCATTTCAACGTGGACAATTGGGTAATATTTGGTTGAGACGTTGATGAGATTACAACCTTTATTCACCCACTCAAAAATACACCCAAAAGTTAGTTGAATTTCCAATGTGTTGTCACTATGCGTACAAAACGTACAAAATCATTTTAGACCCAAGCCACCCCCTGTACCCGGACTTTGAGCTACTCCCCTCTGGGCGCAGGCATTGGGCACCACTCAGCAGGAAAAACAGAACTAGACAGTCATTTGTGCCAGGTGTGATATCCCTCCTAAATATCTCGGGCTAATGTTCCTATCGACACAGTAAGGCCAGCAGGCTAGTTTTTAAATATATATATATATATATATTGGTATATTATGAAAGTTGTATTGTCAATTTTGTTTTAAACGCCGCTTTAAACGTGTACATGACACGGCAACACAGTTTCCCCATGGGGATTATAAAGTCAGTAAGTACCACGAAATTCCAATCGAAAAACAATGTCAGATGTTTTGGTTTAATTGTCAACCAAATGTCTATGCACTTTAAAACATTTTTAAAAGCACAGCAAAATTAAAATGGGAATTCAATTTAAAATATATTTTTTATTTATTCAGCATTAATAATGTGTTATCACTGTGTTTAATATTTTAGCAGAACCGAATGACCGGGATTGCAGTTGAGATGACATTAAAAGTACATGGCGCAAGTGATCAATGCCGTTAGAGATTCTGCGCAGATTATTACAGTAATTGTGAAGCTCTCCACAGACCTGCATAGGTCACGCATGCTATCTTCAACATGCACGCGTTATATGATTACACAACAAGACATGTATAGGTCATGCATGCTATCTTCAACATGCACGCGTTATATGATTACACAACAAGACATGCATAGGTCATGCATGCTATCTTCAACATGCACGCGTTATATGATTACACAACAAGACATGTATAGGTCATGCATGCTATCTTCAACATGCAGGCGTTATATGATTACACAACAAGACATGCATAGGTCATGCATGCTATCTTCAACATGCACGCGTTATATGATTACACAACAAGACATGCATAGGTCATGCATGCTATCTTCAACATGCACGCATTATATGATTACACAACAAGACATGTATAGGTCATGCATGCTATCTTCAACATGCAGGCGTTATATGATTACACAACAAGACATGCATAGGTCATGCATGCTATCTTCAACATGCACGCGTTATATGATTACACAATAAGACATGTATAGTTACAGTAACCTCAATGTGGCCATGGATGTGATACTCATTTTAATGTTGAATGTTACATTCGTTTGTAAAATAGCCATAACTTAATATTACAAACCTAATATTGAATTGTCTTTGGTTGACAATGCAACCAGATATCAACATTTAAAGGAGATGTATCTACTGCTTGGATAGTTCCATCTGAACCACTGGCTTAATCACAGTCTTTGACTTACATTTTTGGTTGAGTTAGAGAGGTGAATCCAACATACAGTATAATTGGTTAACTTGTGGACAAATGAATGCGCAATTTGTTGTATTTCAAAAGTGATATTGATTAGTCTTTGGTTTTTCCAAATATCAACGTATGAGATATGCACCTTCTGCTTGATAGTTCCATCTGTGCCATTGACTTAGTCTGGCTTTAATTACAGTTGTCTACAATGAATCATTGATATGTTGTATTCATGTCTCCATTTCATCCAAAAATCTAATTTAAAGAATAGGACTAAATGAAAGAAAATCTAACTTTAAATGCACTTTAAAAAGTTTGATTTGCTTTAGGCCTATTCTTTAACACAGACGTTGGTTAAAACCCTGGATGGGAGGCCAAAGGGAAGCTGTAGATAGATACATCAATTCTCCAGTAGGAGGTGCTGCCCAGTGGAGTTAAGTTGAAGATCTGACGTTGTTTGAAAGGTACATGTCCAATACATATTTTCTCCAAGGTTTGTCTATGTTGAAGTTTGTTTACCATGATGACACAATCCTGTAGTTGAAATTTCACCCTTAAAACAACAGTTTTAAATTGTACTTTTTTCAAATCCAATGTATTTTCCACATAGATTCCACATCACAATACCTTCACAAATTACGTTGAAACAACCTTGATTCAACCACTTTGTGACCAGTGGGGAACTTCAATTTCCACGGCACCCTCGCTGATTATTCAGCTATGATTTGTAAAGTGATAATATGTTTGAAAATATAATTGATTGACGAATGTAACAATTTAGATGGAAATATCTGACAGAATACATTGCAATGACGAATAGACTATGACGAATAGACTATGATGAATAGACTATGATGAATAGACTATGGATATATTGCAGGACAATGGACTTGACAATATTTTGTTTGGTGGATTTAACTGTGGGCCACAGGTGCAGACTGCAGAGCTGAGACCTACTGGAATCCCAATAAGAAACAGGTGCAGTCTGCAGAGCTAAGACCTAGTGGCATCCCAATAAGAAACAGGTGCAGACTGCAGAGCTGAGACCTACTGGCATCCCAATAAGAAACAGGTGCAGACTGCAGAGCTGAGACCTACTGGCATCCCAATAAGAAACAGGTGCAGACTGCAGAGCTGAGACCTACTGGCATCCCAATAAGAAACAGGTGCAGACTGCAGAGCTATAAGACCTAGTGGCATCCCAATAAGAAACAGGTGCAGACTGCAGAGCTGAGACCTACTGGCATCCCAATAAGAAACAGGTGCCGACTGCAGAGCTATAAGACCTAGTGGCATCCCAATAAGAAACAGGTGCTGACTGCAGAGCTGAGACCTACTGGAATCCCAATAAGAAACAGGTGCCGACTGCAGAGCTGAGACCTACTGGCATCCCAATAAGAAACAGGTGCCGACTGCAGAGCTGAGACCTACTGGCATCCCAATAAGAAACAGGTGCCGACTGCAGAGCTGAGACCTACTGGCATCCCAATAAGAAACAGGTGCCGACTGCAGAGCTGAGACCTACTGGCATCCCAATAAGAAACAGGTGCCGACTGCAGAGCTGAGACCTACTGGCATCCCAATAAGAAACAGGTGCCGACTGCAGAGCTGAGACCTACTGGCATCCCAATAAGAAACAGGTGCCGACTGCAGAGCTATAAGACCTAGTGGCATCCCAATAAGAAACATGTGCAGACTGCAGAGCTGAGACCTACTGGCATCCCAATAAGAAACAGGTGCAGACTGCAGAGCTGAGACCTACTGGCATCCCAGTAAGAAACAGGTGCAGACTGCAGAGCTAAGACCTAGTGGCATCCCAATAAGAAACAGGTGCTGACTGCAGAGCTGAGACCTACTGGCATCCCAATAAGAAACAGGTACAGACTGCAGAGCTGAGACCTAGTGGCATCCCAATAAGAAACATGTGCAGACTGCAGAGCTGAGACCTAGTGGCATCCCAATAAGAAACAGATACAGACTGCAGAGCTGAGACCTAGTGGCATCCCAATAAGAAACAGGTACAGACTGCAGAGCTAAGACCTAGTGGCATCCCAATAAGAAACATGTGCAGACTGCAGAGCTGAGACCTAGTGGCATCCCAATAAGAAACAGGTACAGACTGCAGAGCTGAGACCTAGTGGCATCCCAATAAGAAACAAGTACAGACTGCAGAGCTATAAGACCTAGTGGCATCCCAATAAGAAACAGGTACAGACTGCAGAGCTGAGACCTAGTGGCATCCCAATAAGAAACATGTGCAGACTGCAGAGCTATAAGACCTAGTGGCATCCCAATAAGAAACAGGTACAGACTGCAGAGCTGAGACCTAGTGGCATCCCAATAAGAAACAGGTACAGACTGCAGAGCTGAGACCTAGTGGCATCCCAATAAGAAACAGGTGCAGACTGCAGAGCTATAAGACCTAGTGGCATCCCAATAAGAAACAGGTGCCGACTGCAGAGCTATAAGACCTAGTGGCATCCCAATAAGAAACAGGTGCAGACTGCAGCTATAAGACCTAGTGGCATCCCAATAAGAAACAGGTGCAGACTGCAAAGCCCTCCAACTATGTGAGGATTCAACAAAGGACCGGTGCAGACCAGGGCTGGAGATAAGATCAAAGATACAGTATTTCAATCCAGACAAGGCTTTGGTAGACAGGAGACCAACACACACACACACACACACACACACACACACACACACACACACACACACACACACACACACACACACACACACACACACACACACACACACACACACACACACACACACACACACCCTGAGGTTGTAAGTCTGCTGATTGTTTGAATACTGAAAATCTATGAATAATTAATGAACGATACCCCTCATATTCAGTCCAGATGTGCTGATCTACAATATAAATATCTAAAATTGCAACAATTAATTTGGTGTTGTCCACATATAGTTGCTATACACCAGCTTACATTGACACATCCTCCAGTGTCAGAGAGATCACCTCAGGGTCTCTGAAAAATAAAGGACCAGTCCCATTGGTTCCTGCACTCTTAGCTGTATATTATGGAAGGTAAGACAGAGACACAAAGCTATGATTATTATTACAGACAAAGTGAGACTCATCCAGCAGAAATGAAGAGTAAGGCCCCTGGTTGCATCCCAAATGGTACCCTATTGCCTATATAGTGCATCCTTTTTATCTATGGACCTTGGTCAAAAGTATTGCACTATATAGGGAATAGAGGGCCATTTGAGACTCCCACCATCTCCCCTGTAGCTCTGTACTGTTCTAGAAGGTAAGGGGAGGGCTTGTTGAATCTGTTTAGCTTTGCTGTTGTAGGAACAGTGTGGATGCATGCAAATGTCTCCCTATTGCCTGTATAGTGTATTATTTTTGATCTGGTTAAAAGTAGTGCACTATATAGGGAATAGTGTTCCATTTGAGTCACAACCTCTAGCTGCCTTGTGCTTTACAATGAAAAACCCTGAGAGCTGTGTGGAAAGGCAAGATGTCTATGAGGTTTACGAAGTGGAAGAAGCTCTGACATGGCATGAGTTGTTTCTGTATTTATTTACTTACTTACATGCATTTACCAGGTAAGGTGTTTGAAAACATGTAGATACAACAACAACTTGGGGAGGAGGATAGGACAGGGATTGAATGAGCCCATTGGAAGCTGGGAATGAGTAGAGGTGCACATCCACAGTACACTAAATGTACGATTTCAGCACTGAGACTAAAGCCTATATCTTTATTGTGTCATTCAACTGGATAATGTTTGAAAGTAGTAGTCATTTTGATAAGCAGGCGTATGTATTCATGAAAGCAGTGCTGTACAATACTACAGATGGGGATGACTGAACCTTTCCATTCCCGAAGAGATGGACAAAGTATTGCCTGACTGGATGACCAATGAAAAATATATTCTGTCTTTTCCTCCAAGGCCTTTTCATGTTTGATTTACAGATCTCAGATCATTGTTTCAGTATAACTGAAACCATATTGAGTCAGTTCCAAATGGAACTGACTCAATATGTTGTAGTGCACTACTTTTGACCAGGGCTCATAGGGCTCTTGTCAAAAGTAGTGCACTATGTAGGGAATAGGGTGTAATTCTTTGACCCATATCATCTCAGCCTTGGAGGAAAGCTTGTTTTCATTAGGATTTCCCTTGGATTTGTGAATCGATGTATAACTGGAGCGAGAGGGAGGTGCTTTTCTCTCAGGTGGGTTGGTGAGAGAGTTAATCAGAAGGGGATCATGGTGCTCCCCCAGAAGCTTGGCTGGTGCCTAATTGTGAATTCAGACAAACAAAAGGTGTGATGGGTTCACACTCAAATCCATGTCGCATGAAGCTTGTTTTCACTGCATCAGGAATAGCGTACACGGACGTTTTGGCTTTGCAGCCTTCATCAGTGTGAAGAGAGAAAATGAAACAGACCAGTTAGGCTTGACTTTTTATAAGTCACATGTCCTTACAATACAATCAAAGAATACAGAAATGTTTAGAGAAATGTTCCAGAAATAGATGATCAAATTAGGCTTTTTGAGGAAAAGTCAATATGACTTTCAGGTAGGTCTCAAATAACCAATACAACCTAATCTGGCAGTCGATGTATAAAGTTATGGTAAATTAAATACCTTATTGCTACACTTTGCATTGGTTAGTTTAATGAGCTATGTTGAGAGAGAGTTGACTGAAGCAAGATTTGCATACTTAATTTGCTGGTCAGAGGAAAGGCCAATTCATTCCAGCACAACAATTCACCAAGAATAAAACGTCTGAATCAAATCATAACAGGTCAGTGTTTCATCACAGTGAATGGTACATTGGTAATCCAAAGTGACTGAGTAATTGAAACGTGGCATCAGATTGCGTCCAGAGCCCTGAGTTCTCCCTTCATAGCTGTCCAGAGAACAGGCTAAATGACGGGTTCACCACTGCACCTTGTGTTTACGCTAGCTGTGTGCGCCGTGTGCCACCCAGGCTGCAGACAAGACACGGATCAGGGTGCTTTCTGGGGAATACACAATGATGTCACAGACAGGAAATGGCTGGGAATGACTTGGCACCTTGAGGTAGCTGGCTCGCCCCCCATTGGCTCAGAGGCCACCCTGGAATAATAAACAAGCAATCAGGAGGCAGCACGAGAGTACACAAAGGCACTGCAGACGTTCATGGATGATAAAGGCTGATTTTTCATTTGAGGGGGATGATTATTTGTGTTCTCCGGTAAATACAGGGCCCCTCATAGGAGGAGTAAACACACATATGAAGGGAAAAGCGGTTTCGGCCCCAAACACAATGATTTAAAATGTTCTTGTTTATGTCCAACCATGATTAATATAGGCTGCTATATATTTAACCGGAGTTACAGTTTTGAGAGCGTAGCAGAAATCTGATTTTCTGAGGAAGCAGAGAGAAACACCTCCTTGGTAAATGTGAACTGTTTGGCTCTCAAAACTGTTTCAGTCTTTTGGCTGTGTTATCATACCACCTTCACATCCAGCCAGGCTCCGCACAACGCCGCTAGTCCTACAACACATGTGGCTATGGTTTGAATCATGTTTCCAATGCATTTGTAGTCAAATCAGATCATGTCAAAGGGATTCTGTGCACTATATTTGAAGAATTTAAAGGAAGTTACTTTAGGGAAAGGGAAAGGGGGACACCTAGTCAGTTGTACAACTGAATGCCTTCAACTGAAATGTATCTTCCACATTTAACCCAACCCCTCTGAATCAGAGAGGTGCGGGGGGCTGCCTTAATTGACATCCACGTCTTCGGCACCCGGGGAACAGTGGGTTAACTGCCTTGCTCAGTGGCAGAACAACAGATTTTTACCTTTAACATGGGCCTGTGATGTATCTTACTGAACAAGTGCCTCAGGGTCGGCCAAGAGAATGTCAAATGGGGTGCCTACAGTACAGTAATATTAGTTTGTTAGTGAGGTAGTTTCTACCGTACAGTAATATTAGTTTGTTAGTGAGGTAGTTTTTATCGTATAGTAATATTAGTTTGTTAGTGAGGTAGTTTCAACCGTACAGTAATAATATTAGTTTTCGTACAGTAATATTAGTTTGTTATGAGGTAGTTTCAATCGTACAGTAATATTAGTTTGTTAATGAGGTAGTTTTTATCATACAGTAGTATTAGTTTGTTAGTGAGCTAGGGTTTAACGTACAGTAGTATTAGTTTGTTAGTGAGGTAGTATCTACCATACAGTAGTATTAGTATTAGTTTGTTAGTGAGGTAGTATCTACCATACAGTAGTATTAGTTTGTTAATGAGGTAGTTTCAATCATACAGTAATATTAGTTTGTTATTGAGGTAGTTTCTACCGTACAGTAATATTAGTTTGTTAGTGAGGTAGTTTCTACTGCATAGTAATATTAGTTTGTTAGTGAGGTAGTATCTACCATACAGTAGTGTTAGTTTGTTAGTGAGGTAGTTTCTACTGCATAGTAATATTAGTTTGTTAATGAGGTAGTTTCAATCATACAGTAATATTAGTTTGTTATTGAGGTAGTTTCTACCACACAGTAATATTAGTTTGTTAGTGAGGTAGTATCTACCATACAGTAGTATTTGTTTGTTACTGAGGTAGTTTCTACCATATAGTAATATTAGTTTGTTAGTGAGGTAGTATCTACCATACAGTAGTATTCGTTTGTTAATGAGGTAGTTTCAATCGTACAGTAATATTAGTTTGTTAGTGAGGTAGTTTCTACCACACAGTAATATTAGTTTGTTAGTGAGGTAGTTTCTACTGCATAGTAATATTAGTTTGTTTGTGAGGTAGTATCTACCATACAGTAGTTTTAGTTTGTTAGTGAGGTAGTTTCAACCTTAAAGTAGTATTAGTTTGTTTGTGAGGTAGTTTCAATCGTACAGTGATATTAGTTTGTTAGTGAGGTAGTTTCTACCGTACAGTAATATCAGTTTGTTAGCGAGGTAGTTTCTACTATACAGTAGTAATTGTTTGTTAGTGAGGTAGTTTCAATCGTACAGTAATATTAGTTTGTTAGTGAGGTAGTTTCAATCGTACAGTAATATTAGTTTGTTAGTGAGGTAGTTTCAATCGTACAGTAATATTAGTTTGTTAGTGAGGTAGTTTTTATCGTATAGTAATATTAGTTTGTTAGTGAGGTAGTTTCTACCGTACAGTAATATTAGTTTGTTAGTGAGGTAGTTTTTATCATACAGTAATATTAGTTTGTTAGTGAGGTAGTTTCAATCGTACAGTAATATTAGTTTGTTAGTGAGGTAGTTTCTACCGTACAGTAATATTAGTTTGTTAGTGAGGTAGTTTTTATCATACAGTAATATTAGTTTGTTAGTGAGGTAGTTTCAATCGTACAGTAATATTAGTTTGTTAGTGAGGTAGTTTCAATCGTACAGTAATATTAGTTTGTTAGTGAGGTAGTTTTTATCGTATAGTAATATTAGTTTGTTAGTGAGGTAGTATCTACCGTACAGTAATATTAGTTTGTTAGTGAGGTAGTTTTTATCATACAGTAATATTAGTTTGTTAGTGAGGTAGTTTTTATCGTATAGTAATATTAGTTTGTTAGTGAGGTAGTTTTTATTGTATAGTAATATTAGTTTCCTGGCCACCTCTCTTCCTGTCCTGCTATAGCCCTGTCCTGGCCCCCTCTCTTCCTGTCCTGGTTTAGCCCGGCCCTGTCCTGGCCTGGGGGTAATTAGCTAGTGCAATGACAGCGGCCATGGCCCCCCTATCCCTTAGGTTCCGCTCTCTCTCTCTTTCTCTCCCCGGGTGCTAATCCCCCTGCCTTCATTAACCTGCCGGCCCAACGTCCCCTACAACACAGCACATAGTGATACTCATGTCACCCTGATAATTGATGTGTTGTTACAGCATTACAATGATCTCCTTCTTCCGTCCTCCTAACAGGGAGTCAGGGAACTTTAATTGCGAGCTAATTTGGAACCAATCTCAACAAATGGGGGAGTATTAGAGGAAGCAGAGAAAATTAAGGCAGGCATGTGCTGAGCTGCGGCATCTTGATCTTATGCAGAGGCTTGTTTGAGAGTTATAAACGCAAGGACGTTGTTTGAGTGATGATGGAAAATAGTCAATGGTATGTTTATTATTTTATTTATTTAACCAGGAAAGTCAGTTAAGATAAAATTATTATTTATCAAGACGGCCTACCCCGGCCAAACCCTAACCCGGATGATGCTGGGCCAATTGTGCGCCGCTCTATAGGACTCCCAATAACGGGCAGTTGTGATACAGGAAGAAGCCACTGCTCCAAAACCGCCATAAAAAGCCAGACTATGGTTTGCAACTGCACATGGGGACAAAGATCAGACTTTTTGTGAGAAATGTCCTCTGATTTGATGAAACAAAAATAGAACTGTTTGGCCATAATGACCATTGTTATGTTTGGAGGAAAAAGGGGGAGGCTTGCAAGCCGAAGAACACCATCCCAACCGTGAAGCACGGAGGTGGCAGCATCATGTTGTGGGGGTGCTTTACTGCAGGAGGGACTGGTGCACTTCACAAAATAGATGGCATCATGAGGTAGGAAAATTATGTGGATATATTGAAGCAACATCTCAAGACATCGGTCAGGAAGTTAAAGCTTGGTCGCAAATGGGTCTTCCAAATTGACAATGACCTCAAGCATATTTCCAAAGTTGTGGAAAAATGACTTAACGAAAACAAAGTCAAGGTATTGGAGTGGCCATCACAAAGCCCTGACCTCAATCCCATAGAAATTTGTGGGCAGAACTGAAAAAGCGTGTTCGAGCAAGGAGGCCAACAAACCCGATTCAGTCCTCTGTCAGGAGGAATGGGCCAAAATTCACCCAACTTATTGTGGGACGCTTGTGGAAGGCTACCCGAAACGTTTGAGCCTAGTTAAGCAATTTAAAGGCAATGCTACCAAATACTAACTGAGTGTATGTAAACTTCTGACCCACTGGGAATGTGATGAAAGAAATAAAAGCTTAAATAAATAATTTTCTCTACTATTATTCTGACATTTCACATTCTTAAAATAAAGTGGTGATCTTAACTGACCTAAGACAGGGAATTTTTACTAGGATTAAATGTCAGGAATTGTGAAAAATTGAGTTTAAATGTATTTGGCTAAGTTGTTTGTAAACTTCCGACTTAAGTTGTATGTATGTATGTATGTATGTATGAATGTATGTATGTATACAGTGTGTATGTATGTATGTATACAGTGTGTATGTATGTATGTATGTATGTATGTATGTATGTATGTATGTATGTATGTATGTATGTATGTATACAGTATGTATGTATGTATGTATACAGTGTGTATGTATGTATGTATGTATGTATGTATGTACGTGTGTGTGTGTGTATATGATGCAATATTTAGGAATGGATACCCGCAAAAAAAAAAAAATTGGGGGATTGGAAGTGTAGTTCTTACCATTATATTTGGGGGGACGTTTTATCTTTTGTTCTTTGTTTTGAGTGGTTGTTAGGGCGACAAGCCAGGCTTTAGTGTTCTAGTATCTATGAGTCACCAGCATCTCTGTCCTCATTTCCCAGCAGGGGCGTTTGTGAAGCAGGTCGTCAACAGGCTGACTCATCACATATGGCCCCAGAACCGTGTCCCTCTGCCAAGATTACACTGCACAGGATATAGTCCTCATCATCAGCCACCTGGTCAGGTGACCCTGACAACAACAACAACAACAACAACAACAACAACAACAACAAGGAACAAACAAAAGTTGATTGGATGGTGTAAGAGATGATCCTGACTGCAAGTTTCCATTGTGGTCCGACTGAATCTACCAATGGATATCCTGGTGTATCTGCTTCTGGACTGAACAGGGCTGGAGAGGACCACAGTTCCTCTCAACAAATAAGCCCACATCAAATGAACTTCTCCAGATGAGACCGTGTGGAATACTGATGTGATACTCATACATGCAAAATGCTACTACAGGATAGAATAGCATGGAGAACTGTATGACCCGAACAACAGTCATACTGAAGCTAACATGGACAAGTTTGCAAAGATGCAATATTTAGGAATTGATACCGACAAAATAGTGGGTGGATGATCACTAGTTACAATAGGGAAATTGCACACACTTTCTTTTTAGGATCATATTTATAGATGTTATGTTTTACAAGTATTTTTTGATTATGGTATAACTTATAAATACCCATTTTTGCTTTTCTTTTATTTATTTAGAGAACATGTATGTTGGCACATTTTATTGCGAATATTAATATTTGGTGCTTGATGAGAAGTTATCTTCAAAAAGTTTTGTAACAAGATTTGGTTTTACGATACTGAAGACATGGAAGGCTGTTTTAACTCCTGAACTATGTACGATGACCCGACTGTATCTAACTGTATCATCTATATTAGATTGAGATGTTTGTGAAACTAATCCGGGGGGTCACAGAAGTTGAGAGTTGAAAGTGTTCAGTCTCGTTAAACAACCCAAAACCTCTTAGACATAATACCACAGTGTCATGTGTCTGTACCCTGATCCCTGCAGGAAACCCATCTGCCTCTCAAATGGCACCCTATTCCCTATATAGTGCACTACATGCATATTCCCTATGTAGTGGCCCATAGGGTTCTGGTCCAAATAGTGCACTATATAGGGAATAGGGTGCCATTTAGGACGCTGGCCCGTTCCGAGGACCCTGGTATCTCCCTGCTTTAACGATGCAGGACGATGTAAAGCTTGACTTATCTCCCTCCCCAATCACCGTGTCACCAGGGTGCTGGCTCCGTCCTGCTGGAGGGAACAGCCTTGCTGTTTGTGACCTGTGTGATAAATCAAGTTCAAAGCAGAGGGTTGCACGCACGATATCACCTTACACCCTGACAGATATCACCTTACACCCTGACAGATATCACCTTACACCCTGGCCCAGTTCACTTGTCTTATTATTACATCTTGGCTGTTTGCGTTTGCTAGTCTCATACCTGTCATGGATAGCGTTCATTATTCAAATGTGTTGAGGCAACATCACACATAGAACCCCCCCCCACCCCATCTACCACCATTCCAGTAAATTACTGAAATCAGATTAGAGAAATGTCATATGAAACACTAACCAACAAGAGTTTGTGTGCATCCCAAATGGAAACCTATTTCCTTTATAGTGCACTACTTTTGACCAGAACCCAATGGGTCCTAGGCCCTTGGTCTAAAGTAATGCAGTATATAGGGAATAGGGTGCCATTTGGGAAACAGACTTAGATTCCTGAGGAGTGAGTCCACGTGACATGAAGCCACACTTGGATAAACAGTTTCACCCTTCCCTTATTAATTCTGCTGACCTTGGTGTCACCGTGGATGAATGTTTTACGAAGGTCTGGAGCTCCAACGGAGGCTAGAGGAGTAGCAATAAGATCTATTAAACATTCTGGTACTGTAGGACTGAAATAATACCTGTTTTACACATTACACTCTACACTGGCAGTATACAGTGTAAATATTCAGTTTGCGGAATATTTAAATAAAGCCTGGAATAAAATTTTAAAAAGGCCACCTATAATTAAATTGTAACAAAAAGATTTTGCTTCCAAAAAGATTTTGCTTCTTATGTGGTTAATGGCGTGTGTATGTAGATGTATGTATGTATGTATGTATGTATGTATGTATGTATGTATGTATGTATGTATGTATGTATGTATGTATGTATGTATACAGTGTGTATGTATGTATGTATGTATACAGTGTGTATGTATGTATGTGTATTATTTTACTGCTCTGGGGATGTAATTTACTATTATGTATTGATTTCAACCTGAGTTTTGTTTTCACTCTTTATGTGATGCACAATGCAGAGAACACCGGAAGAAGAATTATAATTTAATTACCATAGTGAAGTCTTGTAATATTTGTTTATGTGTCAATTAATCCCATAAGGGATGAGTTGCCAATTGGCGATTTGACACTAAAATAAAAATGTCTTTCATTCATTCATTCATCAGGAGAAATGTCTCAAAGCATTGGTAATGAATTAGCTCCAAGTTCCTTTGTTTTGCTCTATTAATTTACAGTATAATCTAATCTATTTTATTATATTTGAATCAAATCCTATTCTATAGACCATTCTCCATAATGCATTTTAACCCATCTTGTCAATTTACCCTTTGATGGTGCATCCTGGGTCTAATGTTCTGCTGGTTGAACCAACAGCAGCAGCAGTAGTATCCTGGGTCTAATGTTCCACTGGTTGAACCAACAGCAGCAGCAGTAGTATCCTGGGTCTAATGTTCTGTTCCGCTGGTTGAACCAACAGCAGTAGTATCCTGGGTCTAATGTTCTGCTGGTTGAACCAACAGCAGCAGCAGTAGTATCCTGGGTCTAATGTTCTGCTGGTTGAACCAACAGCAGTAGTATCCTGGGTCTAATGTTCTGCTGGTTGAACCAACAGCAGTAGTATCCTGGGTCTAATGTTCTGCTGGTTGAACCAACAGCAGTAGCAGTAGTATCCTGGGTCTAATGTTCTGTTGGTTGAACCAACAGCAGTAGCAGTAGTATCCTGGGTCTAATGTTCTGCTGGTTGAACCAACAGCAGCAGCAGTAGTATCCTGGGTCTAATGTTCTGTTGGTTGAACCAACAGCAGTAGTATCCTGGGTCTAATGTTCTGCTGGTTGAACCAACAGCAGCAGTAGTATCCTGGGTCTAATGTTCTGTTGGTTGAACCAACAGCAGTAGTATCCTGGGTCTAATGTTCTGTTGGTTGAACCAACAGCAGCAGCAGTAGTATCCTGGGTCTAATGTTCCACTGGTTGAACCAACAGCAGCAGCAGTAGTATCCTGGGTCTAATGTTCTGTTGGTTGAACCAACAGCAGCAGCAGTAGTATCCTGGGTCTAATGTTCTGCTGGTTGAACCAGCAGCAGCAGCAGTAGCATCCTGGATCTAATATTCCACTGGTTGAACCAACAGCAGCAGCAGTAGTATCCTGGGTCTAATGTTCTGCTGGTTGAACCAGCAGCAGCAGCAGTAGCATCCTGGATCTAATATTCCACTGGTTGAACCAACAGCAGCAGCAGTAGTATCCTGGGTCTAATGTTCCGCTGGTTGAACCAGCAGCAGCAGCAATAGTATCCTGGGTCTAATGTTCTGCTGGTTGAACCAACAGCAGCAGCAGTAGTATCCTGGGTCTAATGTTCCACTGGTTGAACCAACAGCAGCAGCAGTAGCATCCTGGGTCTAATGTTCTGCTGGTTGAACCAGCAGCAGCAGCAGTAGCATCCTGGATCTAATATTCCACTGGTTGAACCAACAGCAGCAGCAGTAGTATCCTGGTCTTAATGTTCCGCTGGTTGAACCAGCAGCAGCAGCAGTAGTATCCTGGGTCTAATGTTCTGCTGGTTGAACCAACAGCAGCAGCAGTAGTATCCTGGGTCTAATGTTCCACTGGTTGAACCAGCAGCAGCAGCAGTAGTATCCTGGGTCTAATGTTCTGTTGGTTGAACCAGCAGCAGCAGCAGTAGTATCCTGGGTCTAATGTTCCACTGGTTGAACCAGCAGCAGCAGCAGTAGCATCCTGGATCTAATATTCCACTGGTTGAACCAACAGCAGCAGCAGTAGTATCCTGGGTCTAATGTTCTGCTGGTTGAACCAACAGCAGCAGCAGTAGTATCCTGGGTCTAATGTTCTGTTGGTTGAACCAACAGCAGCAGCAGTAGTATCCTGGGTCTAATGTTCTGTTGGTTGAACCAACAGCAGCAGCAGTAGTATCCTGGGTCTAATGTTCTGCTGGTTGAACCAACAGCAGTAGCAGTAGTATCCTGGGTCTAATGTTCTGTTGGTTGAACCAACAGCAGCAGCAGTAGTATCCTGGGTCTAATGTTCTGTTGGTTGAACCAACAGCAGCAGCAGTAGCATGTTCTGCTGGTTGAACCAACAGCAGTAGCAGTAGTATCCTGGGTCTAATGTTCTGTTGGTTGAACCAACAGCAGCAGCAGTAGCATCCTGGGTCTAATGTTCTGTTGGTTGAACCAACAGCAGCAGCAGTAGCATCCTGGGTCTAATGTTCTGCTGGTTGAACCAACAGCAGTAGCAGTAGTATCCTGGGTCTAATGTTCTGTTGGTTGAACCAACAGCAGCAGCAGTAGCATCCTGGGTCTAATGTTCTGTTGGTTGAACCAACAGCAGTAGTATCCTGGGTCTAATGTTCTGTTGGTTGAACCAACAGCAGCAGCAGTAGTATCCTGGGTCTAATGTTCTGTTGGTTGAACCAACAGCAGCAGCAGTAGCATCCTGGGTCTAATGTTCTGTTGGTTGAACCAACAGCAGTAGTATCCTGGGTCTAATGTTCTGTTGGTTGAACCAACAGCAGCAGCAGTAGCATCCTGGGTCTAATGTTCTGTTGGTTGAACCAACAGCAGTAGTATCCTGGGTCTAATGTTCTGTTGGTTGAACCAACAGCAGCAGCAGTAGTATCCTGGGTCTAATGTTCTGTTGGTTGAACCAACAGCAGCAGCAGTAGCATCCTGGGTCTAATGTTCTGCTGGTTGAACCAACAGCAGCAGCAGTAGTATCCTGGGTCTAATGTTCTGCTGGTTGAACCAACAGCAGCAGCAGTAGTATCCTGGGTCTAATGTTCTGTTGGTTGAACCAACAGCAGCAGCAGTAGCATCCTGGGTCTAATGTTCTGCTGGTTGAACCAACAGCAGCAGCAGTAGTATCCTGGATCTAATGTTCTGTTGGTTGAACCAACAGCAGCAGCAGTAGTATCCTGGGTCTAATGTTCTGCTGGTTGAACCAACAGCAGCAGCAGTAGCATCCTGGGTCTAATGTTCCGCTGGTTGAACCAACAGCAGCAGCAGTAGCATCCTGGGTCTAATGTTCTG